>NC_057801.1:564088782-564283393 GCF_018294505.1 Triticum aestivum
TCAACCAATCCCTAGAGAATCAACAAGTTTGATTGGCTAGGGAGAGAGATCGGGCGAAAAAGGAGCTTAGAGCATCAATGGAGCTTGGAGGTGGAAGAGGTACTCAACTTGGAGAAGAAGACTCCCCTTTTATAGTCAAGGGATGAATCCAACCATTATCCACTTAACCAGCCCGCGACTTGCGGTACTACCGCACCAGACAAGCGGTACTACCGCAAGGCATTGCGGTACTACCGCAAGGCGGTGCGGTACTACCGCACCCACGACAGACACCAGAGGAGGCCCTTTTGTGTTGACGCTGCGAGCGGTAGAACCGTCGGAACGGTACTACCGTGCGCCCTTGCGGTACTACCGCAAGGCAGGGTTTGACTGGGTTGGGAAGGCACGGATGAATAAAATTACATCCGTGACTACTTCTGCTGAGTTTAGATCGGTGCAAAAATCCGACACAGTACTACCGCATCCAGGGAGCGGTACTACCGCATAGGGTGCGGATGTAAAAAATTACATCCGCCCCTACTTCCGCGCGGGTAGCAGTACTGGGCCAGAAGTCACGGTACTACCACGACCTCGGAGCGGTACTACCGCGAGGAGGTGCGGTACTACCGCATCCCCAAACGGTACTACCTTGAGCCTCCACGGTACTACTGCTCCCTTGAGCAGTACTACCGTACGCCACAGTACACTACCACTTGGGTCGTTCATTTTGCGAAGACACGGATAACAGATCGGTGCTCCAAGGAGGCAAGGGGAAAGGTGGTGCAAAGGAACATATGTGTACGTGATGATTCCACCCTAACCTTTCCGAAGCGGACCGCCTCTTACTAGTATGGCTTCCCTACGACTCAAATCCACCAAAAGGAAACGTAGAAAAACGTCGTCTTCACTAGGCTCCGAGGGGCATCGAACAATCTTGTGCCAACACAGGAGATATCTGAAATGCTCAAAGCACACGGTTAGTCTGCAAAAGCATTGTCATCAATCACCAAAACTACTTAGGGAGAAATATGCCCTTACAATCTCCCCCTTTTTGGTGGACTGATGACAATATGGGATTTGCTCAAGAGAGAACACAAATGAATATAAGCTACCCCAACTTCTACAAAGTATAGGCAGGCTCCCACTAGATGTGTGCACTCTATATGAATGCTTTGGACTGCATGGCACACATGCTAGGATCAACACCCCCCCTATATTTTGTAGACGAGGCATTCCATGCCACGAAATAAATAACACTAAGCATGATCACTATAAAAAAATACACTTCCGTGATGATACGTGTTTGTCACAGTAGGTCGCGTTTTTTGTCATGCATGTACATCCATGACAAATTTATGACAGAATCAAGATAGTCATACATGTGCTGTCGTAGAAGTGTTCCATGACATTACCAAAATTATCATCACGGAAGTGTCCACTTCCGTGACGATAAATCGCGCGTCACAGAAGTGCTTTCGTCAAGGGTGACCAACACGTGGCATCCACCATAACGGAACGCCGTTAAGCTATCGGGTCGGGTTTTGGATCCGATAACCCGTTAACAGCCCCGACCAATGGGGATTTTCCACGTGTAAAATCATCATTGGCTGGAGGAAACACGTGTCGGCTCATCGTTGGGACAGATGTCATCCACTCATTGGACAGAAGGCGCCTATGATACGTCGACACGTGGCACGACCCATCAAGTTTAAATGGGCCATCCCAACTAAAGGCCCACAAGATTTTGCAGACCATAATGGGTCGGCCCAGCTAAAGGCCCACGAGATTTTGCGGACCATAATGGGCTGGCCCAGCTAAAGGCCCACAAGATTTCGCGGGCCATATGGGCCGGCCCAGGTAAAGGCCCACAAGATTTTTGTGTGCCATAATGGGTTGGCCTAGGTAAAGGCCCACAACATTCTTGCGGATCATAATGGGTCGGCCCGGCTAAAGGCCCATGAGATTTCGCCGACACTAATGGGCCGGCCCAGCTGTAGGCCCACAAGATTTTGAGGACCCTAGTAGGCCGGCCCATTAACTGGTTGCCATGTTTTGGGCCAAATGCCGGCCCATATTTGATCCGGTCCATTAATGGCCTGCCATGTTCCGGGTCTAATAATGGCCCATATGAGATCCGGCCCGTTAAAATCCTCCCACGTTCTGGGCCAAATCACGGCCCAGATCAGGTCCGACCCTTTAAGAGGCTTTGGCCTCAATTATGGCCCATATCAGATTCGGCCCGTTAACTGAACGCGATGCTTTTGGGCCCACTTGCAAAAGGCCCATTTAGTAACTCGGCCTGATATTAGTTTCGACCTGTTAAGGGCCCGTTTAACATTTCGACCCTATATTAATTTCGGCCTGTTAAACGCCCGTCATATAGTTGGGCCTAACTACGGCCCGGTTTGCATCCGGCCTGCTCGCAGCCGATATCTGATTGTGCCAAACAAGGACCGAGACAATTTTGGCCTGTTAAAAGCCCGTGATTTGATTCGCACAATCATGGGTCGGGGTCCATTTCGGGCTGCTGCCGTCCCATGACCTGTTCGGCATGTTTCAGGCCCAACCTACTTCTCCGCCTCCTAAAAGCCCATTGAGTTTTCTTGCAAAAAGAGGGCCGGGGGTTACTCGGCCTATTAAAGGCCTGATCTACTAGTGGGCCAGTTTGACGGGGCCCATGATGCGGATCATACATCGTGATTGCATGACGGTCCGATTATGTACCGTAATTTTACGGTTTGGCCGCTTTACTGCGAAGACAGGATATATATATATGCAATAAAATAACTGCAGCATCATGAATAAGTAAAAATCTAGACTATACAATAAAGAAATTACGGCATATTACATCCACTGGGCATCAAAGTTCACCACTATGATAATAAAGCACAAGCAGACAACATATTACATACACTGGGCATCAAAGATCGCCACCAGTGCAAATAAACACGCCGACAAAATGATATACAAAACCAACAGCACTTCAATAGAGTTCAAGAAAGGTTAGCCCTGCTGGCGAGCTGCAGCGCAAGCACCTGAGCAAGATGATGAGACTGCGCTTGTTCAATACTTATATCTTCCTCACTCTAAAAGATAAACAAGCAGACAGATGACAGGTTTTGCACATAAAAGTAGCAGTGCTGACAATTCATCACATTTCTTACTGACGAATAAAGTGACACAGTTTAAAAATGCATTAACACAATATGGTATTGTCCAGGTCAAGACATGGCAGGAAATGACATTGTGAAGGAGTTGGCAGCTTCACGACACCACTGGATTACAGATCAAGAACTCATAAGTATCAATGGTTAGTGTGCTGTCAATTTATCCCATTTCAGATTGGCAAATAAAGAGACGGTTTAAATAATAGTAGAATGATATGACATTGTTCATAGTTAAGACATTGCAGAATATGATATTGTGCTGTAGTGGGTAGGTTCACCACACCACTGGATTACGGATGAAGAACAGAAGCATACATGCAGTGCAAAAGAAGATCACTTGCTCTGTATAGTTTAATTTACATGGTATGAAGAAGGAACTTGGTTGTACAACTGAAAACTTAAATTGAGAAGGACAAACTTTTGTTTATGAACTACATAATAAACTTTAAACATGCAACTTGATGCAAACACCAAAAATAATGTTGAAATCCTAGGGGATCCTCCTCCACCCAAGGGTGATCCCGTGTTTGAGCTTAAACAATTACCCGATACTCTTAAATATGCCTATCTTGATGAAAAGAAGATATATCCTGTTATTATTAGTGCTAAGCTTTCAGAGCTTGAAGAAGAAAAAATACTGAAAACTCTGAAGAAGCACCATGCTGCCATTGGATATACTCTTGATGATCTTAAGGGCATTAGTCCCACTCTATGTCAGCACAAAATAAAACTGGAGAAAGATGCTAAACCAGTTGTTGATCATCAACGACGGTTAAATCCTAAGATGAAAGAAGTGGTAAGAAATGAAATATTAAAGCTTCTGGAGGCAGGTATAATTTATCCTATTGATGATAGTCGGTGGGTAAGCCCCGTTCATTGTGTCCCTAAGAAGGGAGGTATTTCTGTTGTTCCTAATGATAAGCATGAATTGATCCCACAAAGAATTGTTACAGGTTATAGAATGGTAATTGATTTTCGCAAATTAAATAAAGCTACTAGAAAAGATCATTACCCTCTACCTTTCATTGATCAAATGCTAGAAAGACTATCCAAACATACATATTTCTGTTCCTAGATGGTTATTCTGGTTTCTCTCAAATACCTGTGTCGAAGGAGGATCAGGAAAAGACCACTTTTACTTGCCCCTTCGGTAGTTTTGCTTATAGACGTATGCCTTTTTGGTTATGCAATGCACCTGCTACCTTTCAAAGATGTATGACTGCTATATTCTCTAACTTTTGTGAAAATATTGTTGAGGTTTTCATGGATGATTTATCCGTTTACGGAACTTCTTTTGATGATTTCTTAAGCAACCTTGATCGAGTTTTGCAGAGATGCGAAGAAACTAATCTTGTCTTGAATTGGGAGAAGTGCCACTTTATGGTTAATGAAGGTATTGTCTTGGGGCATAAAATTTCTGAAAGAGGTATGGAAGTTGATAAAGCTAAAGTAGATGCTATTGAAAAGATGACGTGTCCTAAAAATATCAAAGGTATAAGAATTTTCCTTGGTCATGCTGGTTTCTATAGGAGGTTTATTAAAGACTTCTCTAAAATTTCTAGGCCTCTCACTAATCTCTTGCAAAAATATGTTCTGTAGGATCGAAAGTATGTCTAGAGGGGGGGGGGGGGTGATTAGACTACCTGACCAAATAAAAACTTAACATTTTCCCAATTTTAGTTCTTGGTAGATTTTAGCAACTTAGCACAAGTCAAGCAATCACAGTACAATTCAATCAAGCATGCAAAGAGTATATGAGAAACAGAAAGTAAAGCATGCAACTTGCAAGAAAGTAATTGGGAGGAGTTTGTAGGGAGCAAACGCAATGTTGACACGGGGATTTTTGGCGTGGTTCCGATAGGTGGTGCTATCGTACATCCACGTTGATGGAGACTTCAACCCACGAAGGGTAACGGTTGCGCGAGTCCACGGAGGGCTCCACCCACGAAGGGTCCACGAAGAAGAAACCTTGTCTATCCCACCATGGCCATCGCCCACGAAGGACTTGCCTCACTTGGGTAGATCTTCATGAAGTAGGCAATCTCCTTGCCCTTACAAACTCCTTGGTTCAACTCTACAAACTTGACGGAGGCTCCCGAGTGACACCTAACCAATCTAGGAGATACCACTCTCCAAAAGGTAATAGATGGTGTGTTGACGATGAACTCCTTGATCTTGTGCTTCAAATGATAGTCTCCCCAACACTCAACTCTCTCTCACCGATTTTGCTATGGTGGAAAGATGATTTGAGTGCTTGGGGAAGGCTAGAGATCAAGATTCTTGTGGTTGGAATGGAATGTCTTGGTCTCAACACATGAGTAGGTGGTTCTCTCTCAGAAAATGAGTAGTGGAAGTGTAGGCATGTTTGATGTCTCTCTCCATGAATGAAGAGTGGGTGGAGGGGTATATATAGCCTCCACACAAAACCGTTACACACAGATTCCCAAACTCGGTGAGACCAAATGGTAAAACTCGGTCAGACCGATTCAGGTCAAAATATGAACGTTAGGCTTTTTGGTGGGACCGATACAGTCAACTCGGTGAGACCAATGCGCTAGGGTTAGGGCATAACGTAATCTCGGTGTGACCGATCACATGAACTCGGTGGGACCGATTTCAGTAATATGCACATAGAGAGTTGGTTAGGCAAACTCGATGGGACCGATTGGCTCATCTCGGTGAGACTGAAACGTTACGAAAAGGAAACAGGGAATTTGCATTGCAGACTCAATGTGACTGATTTGCTTATTTCGGTGGGACCGAAATGTTACAAAAAGGAAACAGTGAGTTTGCGATCCCATCTCGGTGACACCGAGATCCCTATCGGTGAAACTGAAGTGACTAGGGTTTGTGGCAGTGGCTATGTCAAATGAACTCGGTGGCGCTAGATATATCAAATCGGTGGGGCCGAGTTTGACTTCTGGGTTTAGGACATATGTGGAAATGAGAAAGTGGTTGAGGGTTTTTGGAGCATATCACTAAGCATTTTGAGCAAGTAAGCCATTAAGCAACACCTCATCCCCTTTTAATAGTATTGGCTTTCTTATGGACTCAATGTGATCTTGGATCACTTAAATAAAAATGTAGAGTCTTGAGCTTGTTGCCAATATGTGTCCTTAGCATTTTGAGGGGTCCACATCTCTAGTCCATGCCATGCCAGTCTTTGAACTTTCTGAAATGATCATCTTGAAAGAGAATTATTTCAATGAGCTATATGTTCTTAAGAATTACCAAAACCACCCAGGGATTAGTTGCACTTTCAATCTCCTCCTTTTTGGTAATTGATGACTGCTACCTCTTGAGCATGCGTTGGTTTTCCCTTGAAGAGGAAAGGGTGATGCAGCAAAGTAGCATAAGTATTTCCCTCAGTTTTGAGAACCAAGGTATCAATCTAGTAGGAGACGACACACAAGTCACCTAGTACCTGCACAAACAATCAAGAACCTTGCAACCAACGTGATAAAAGGGGTTGTCAATCCCATCACGGCCAATCGCAAAAGTGAGATCTAATAGAGATAGTAAAGTAAATATTTTTGGTATTTTTGTTGTATAGATTGGAAAGTAAAGATTGCAAAATAGTAAACGAGATGCGATGTAAATAAAAGAGATGTACTATGATAGAAAAGAGATCCGGGGGCCATAGGTTTCACTAGTGGCTTCTCTCAAGATAGCATGTATTACGGTGGGTGAAAAAATTACTGCCGAGCAATTGATAGAAGAGCGCATAATTATGAAGATATCTAAGGCAATGATCATGAATATAGGCATCACATCCGTGTCAAGTAGACCAAAACGATTCTGCATCTACTACTATTACTCCACACATCAACCGCTATCCAACATGAATCTAGAGTATTAAGTTCACAAGAACAGAGTAATGCATTAAGCAAGATGACATGATGTGGAGGGATAAACTCAAGCAATATGATATAAAGCCCATCTTTTTATCCTCGATGGCAACAATACAATACGTGTCTTGCTGCCCCTACTGTCACTAGGAAAGGGCACCGCAAGATTGAACCCAAAGCTAAGCACTTCTCCCATTGCAAGAAAGATCAATCTAGTAGGCCAAACTAAACCGATAATTCGAAGAGACTTGCAAAGATATCAAATCATGCATATAAGAGTTCAGAGAAGAACCAAATAATATTCATAGATAATCAAGTTCATAAATCCACAATTCATCGGATCTCGGCAAACACACCGCAAAAGAGTATTACATCGAATATATCTCCAAGAACATCGAGGAGAACTTTGTATTGAGAATTAAAGAGAGAGAAGAATCCATCTAGATAATAACTATGGACCCAAAGGTCTGTGGTAAACTACTCACGCTTCATCAGAGAGGCAATGGTGTTGATGTAGAAGCCCTCCATGATCGATTCCCCCTCCGACAGATCGCTGGAAAAGGCCCCAAGATGGGATCTCACGGGTATAGAAGGTTGCGATGGTGGAAAAGTGTTTTCGTGGCTCCCCTTGATGTTTCTAGGGTATAATAGTATATATATAGGCGAAAGAAGTACGTTGGTGGAGCTATGAGGGGCCCACGAGGTTGGGGGGCGCATACCTCGCCTGGGCGCGCCCTCTTGCGTCATGGCTTCCTCGTAGAGTCCCAGACTTCAACTCCAAGTCTTTTGGATTGCTTTTGGTCGAAGAAAGATCCTCGCGAAGGTTTCATTCCGTTTGGACTCGTTTGATATTCCTTTTCTGTAAAACACTAAAATAGGCAAAAAAACAGAAACTGACACTGGGCCTCCAGTTTAATAGGTTAGTCCCAAAAATAATATAATAGAGCATATTAATGCCCATTAAACAGCCAAAATAGATAATATAATAGCATGGAACAATAAAAATTATAGATACGTTGGAGACGTATCAAGCATCCCCAAGCTTAATTCCTGCTCGTCCTCAAGTAGGTAAATGATAAAAACAGATTTTTTATGTGGAATGCTACCTAGCATATTTCTCAATGTAATTTTATTTATTCTGGCATGAATGTTCAGATCCGAAATATTCAAGACAAAAGTTTAATATTGACATAAAAACAATAATACTTCAAGCATACTAGCAAAGCAATTCTGTCTTCTCAAAATAACATGACCAAAGAAAGTTATCCCTACAAAATCATATAGTCTGGTTATGCTCTATCTTCATCACACAAAGTATTTAATCATGCACAACCCCTATGACAAGCCAAGCAATTGTTTCAAACTTTTGATGTTCTTAAACTTTTTCAATCTTCACGCAATACATGAGCGTGAGCCATGGACATAGCACTATATGTGGAATAGAATGGTGGTTTTGGAGAAGACAAAAAATGAGAAGATAGTCTCACATCAACCAGGCGTATCAACGGGCTATGGAGATGCCCATCAATAGATATCAATGTGAGTGAGTAGGGATTGCCATGCAACGGATGCACTAGAGCTATAAGTGTATGAAAGCTCAACAAGAAAACTAAGTGGGTGTCCATCCAACTTTCTTGCTCATGAAGACCTAGGGCACTTTTGAGGAAGCCCATCATTGGAATATACAAGCCAAGATCTATAATGAAAAATTCCCACTAGCATATGAAAGTGACAACATAGGAGACTCTCTATCATGAAGATCATTGTGCTACTTTGAAGCACAAGTGTGGTAAAAGGATAGTAGCATTATCCCTTCTCTATTTTCTCTCATTTTTTATTTGGGCCTTTATCTTTTTTATGGCCTCTTTTTTTATTTAATCCAGAGTCTCATCCCGAGTTGTGGGGGAATCATAGTCTACATCGTCCTTTCCTCACATGGGACAATGCTCTAATAATGAAGAATCACACTTTTATTTACTTACAACTCAAGAATTACAACTCGATACTTAGAACAAAATATGACTCTATGTGAATGCCTCCGGCGGTATACCGGGATGTGCAATGGTTCAAGAGTGACATGTATGAAAAATTATGAATGGTGGCTTTGCCACAAATACGATGTCAACTACATGATCATGCTAGGCAATATGACAATGATGGAGCGTGTTATAATAAACGGAACGGCGGAAAGTTGCATGGCAATATATCTCGAAATGGCTACGGAAATGCCATAATAGGTAGGTATGGTGGCTGTTTTGAGGAAGGTATATGGTGGGTGTATGGTACCGGCGAAAGTTGCGCGGGACTAGAGAGGCTAGCAATGGTGGAAGGGTGAGAGTGCGTATAATCCATGGACTCAACATTAGTCATAAAGAACTCATATACTTATTGCAAAAATTTATTAGTTATCGAAATGAAGTACTACGCACATGCTCCTAGGGGGATAGGTTGGTAGTAAAAGACCATCGCTCGTCCCCGACCGCCACTGATAAGGAAGACAATCAATAAATAAATCATGCTCCAACTTCATCACATAACGGTTCACCATACGTGCATGCTACGGGAATCACAAACTTTAACACAAGTATATCTCAAATTCACAACTACTCAACTAGCATGACTCTAATATCACCATCTTCATGTCTCAAAACAATCATAAAGAATCAAACTTCTCATAGTATTCAATGCACTTTATATGAAAGTTTTTATTATACCCGTCTTAGATGCCCATCATATTAGGAATAATTTTATATCCAAAGAAAATTACCATGATGTTCTAAAAGACTCTAAAAATAATATAAGTGATGCACGAGAGATCAATAATTTCTATAAAATAAAACCACCACCGTGCTCTAAAAAGATATAAGCGAAACACTAGAGCATTATTATCGAGCTCAAAAGATATAAGTGAAGTACATAGAGTATTCTAATAAATTCCCATTCACGCATGTCTCTCCCAAAAGGTGTGTACAGCAAGGATGATTGTGGTAAACTAAAAAGCAAAGACTCAAATCATACAAGACGCTCCAAGCAAAACACATATCATGTGGTGAATAAAAATATAGCCTCAAGTAAAGTTACCGATAGACGAAGACAAAGAGGGGATGCCTTCCGGGGCATCCCAAAGCTTAGGCTATTGGTTGTGCTGGAATTATCTTAGGGTGCCTTGGGCATCCCCAAGGTTATGCTCTTGCCACTCCTTATTCCAATCTTTACCCAAAAACTTGAAAACTTCACAACACAAAACTTCAACAGAAAATCTCATGAGCTCCGTTAGTATAAGAAAACAAACCACCACTTTAAGGTACTGTAGTGAACTCATTCTTTATTTAAATTGGTATTAAACCTACTGTATTCCAACTTATCTATGGTTCATACCCCCCTATACTACTCATAGATTCTTCAAAATAAGCAAACAACACACGAAAAACAGAATCTGTCAAAAACAGAACAGTCTATAGTAATCTGTAACTTTTGAATACTTATGTAACTCTAAAAATTATGAAACAAATTGGTGGACGTGAGGAATTTTTCTATTAATCTTCTGCAAAAAGAATCAACCTAAAATCACTCTCCAATAAAAAAATGACAGCTAATCTCGTGAGCGCAAAAGTTTCTGTTTTTTACAGCAAGATCGCAAAGACTTCACCCAAGTCTTCCCAAAGGTTCTACTTGGCACAAACGCTAATTAAAACATAAAAAAACATCTAACCAGAAGCTAGATGAATTATTTATTACTAAACAGGAGCAAAAAGTAAAGAACAAAAATAAAATTGGGTTGCCTCCCAACAAGCGATATCGTTTAACGCCCCTAGTTAGCTATAAAAACAAGAATAGATCTAAGTATTGCCATCTTTGGCATGGAATCCATAAGTGGCTCTCATAATAGATTCATAAGGCAATTTAATTTTCTTCCTAGGAAAGTGTTGCATGCCCTTCCTTAATGGAAATTGGAACCTAATTTTTCCTTCTTTCATATCAATAATTGTAGCAATCGTTCTAAGGAAAGGTCTACCAAGAATAATAGGACGTGTAGGATTGGAATCTGTATCAAGAACAATGAAATCTATGGGCACATAGTTCCTATTTGCAACAATAATAACATCATTAATTCTTCCCATAGGTTTCTTAATGGTGGAATCCGCAAGATGCAAATTTAAAGAACAATCATCAAATTCATGGAAACCTAGCACGTCACACAAAGTTTTTGGAATTGTGGAAACACTAGCACCTAAATCACACAAAGCATAGCATTCATAATCTTTAATTTTAATTTTAATAGTAGGTTCCCACTCATCATAAAGTTTTCTAGGGATAGAAACTTCAAGTTCAAGCTTTTCTTCATAAGATTGCATCAAAGCATCAACGATATGTTTAGTAACAACTTTATTTTGATCATCAGCATGAGGAGAATTTAACACGGATGCAACAAGGAAATACAATCTATCAAAGAGAAATTATCATAATTAAAGTCCTTGAAATCCAAAATAGTGGGTTCATTGCTATGTAAAGTTTTGACCTCTTCAATCCCACTTTTATCAATTTTTGCATCTAGATCTAAAAACTCCGAATCATTGGGATGCCTTTTAACTAAAGTTGACTCATCTCCAGTCCCATCTTTATGAAGATTCATATTGGAAAACAAATATTTAATAGGAGTCACATCAATCACTTTTAGATCTTCATCATTATTATCATGAAAACTAGAAGAACATGCTTTCATAAAGAAACCTTTTTTTAGCACGCATCCTAGCGGTTCTTTCTTTGCACTCATCAATGGAAATTCTCATGGCTTTGAGAGACTCATTGATATCATGCTTAGGTGGAATAGATCTAAGTTTCAAAGAATCAACATCAAGAGAAATTCTATCCACGTTCCTAGCCAACTCATCGATCTTAAGCAATTTTTCTTCAATCAAAGCATTGAAATTCTTTTGCAAACTCATAAATTCTTTAACACCATTCTCAAAATCAGAGGGCATCTTATTAAAATTTCCATAAGAGTTGTTGTAGGAATTACCATAATTATTAGAGGAATTAATAGGAAACGGCCTAGAATTAAAATTGCCTCTATACGCGTTGTTACCAAAATTGTTCCTACCAACAAAATTCACATCCATAGATTCATTATTATTATCAATCAAAGTGGACAAAGGCATATCATTAGGATCAGAAGAAACACTTTTATTAGCAAACAATTTCATAAGTTCATCCATCTTTCCACTCAAAACAATATTTTCTTCAATCACATGAACTTTGTTACTAGTGGATTTTCGGTGTGCCATTGAGAATAATTAACCATAATATTGTATAGGAGTTTAGTAGTGTTGGGGAACGTAGTAATTTCAAAATTTTTCCTACGTACACGCAAGATCATGGTGATGGCATAGCAACGAGAGGAGAGAGTGTTGTCCATGTACCCCCGTAGACCGTAAGCGGAAGCGTTATGACAACGCGGTTGATGTAGTCGTACGTCTTCACGATCCGACCGATCCAAGTACCGAACGTACGACACCTCCGAGTTCAGCACACGTTCAGCTCGATGACGATCCCCGGGCTCCGATCTAGCAAAGCTTCGGGGATGAGTTCCGTCAGCACGATGGCGTGGTGACGATGATGATGCTCTAAAGACGCAGGGCTTCACCTAAACTCCGCGACAATATGACCGAGGTGGAATATGGTGGAGGGGGGCACCGCACACAGCTAAGGAATGATCCGTAGATCAACTTGTGTGTCCATGGGGTGCCCCCGCCCCCGTATATAAAGGAGCTAGGGGGGAGGAGGCGGCCGGCCAAGGAGGGCGCACCAAGGGGGGAGTCCTACTCCCACCGGGAGTAGGACTCCCTTCTTTCCTAGTTGGAATAGGAGAAGGGGGGAAAGAGGAGGAAGAGGGGAAGGAAAGGGGGGGGCGCTTCCCCCTTCCCTTGTCCTATTCGGACTAGGAAGGGGAGGGGCGCGCGGCCCCCTCCTGCCTCCTTCCCTCTTCTCCCTCGAGGCCCATGTAGGCCCAATAACCCCCGGGGGGGGGGGTTCCGGTAACCTCCCGGTACTCCGGTAAAATGCCGATTTCACCTGGAACGATTCCGATGTCCAAATATAGGCTTCCAATATATCGATCTTTATGTCTCGACCATTTCGAGACTCCTCGTTACATCCGTGATCACATCCGGGACTCCGAACAAACTTCGGTACATCAAAACTTATAAACTCATAATAAAACTATCATCGTAATTTAAGCGTGCGGACCCTACGGGTTCGAGAACTATGTAGACATGACCTAGAACTATTCTCGGTCAATAACCAATAGCGGAACTTGGATGCCCATATTGGTTCCTACATATTCTACGAAGATCTTTATCGGTCAAACCGCATAACAACATACGTTGTTCCCTTTGTCATCGGTATGTTACTTGCCCGAGATTTGATCGTCGGTATCCAATACCTAGTTCAATCTTGTTACCGGCAAGTCTCTTTACTCGTTCCGTAATGCATCATTCCGTAACCAACTCATTTGGTCACATTGCTTGCAAGGCTTATAAAGATGTGCATTACCGAGAGGGCCTAGAGATACCTCTCCGACAATCGGAGTGACAAAACCTAATCTCGAAATACGCCAACTCAACATGTACCTTCGGAGACACCTGTAGTACTCCTTTATAATCACCCAGTTACGTTGTGACATTTGGTAGTACCCAAAGTGTTCCTCCGGTAAACGGGAGTTGCATATTTCTCATAGTTACAGGAACATGTATAGTCATGAAGAAAGCAATAGCAATATACTAAACGATGAAGTGCTAGGCTAATGGAATGGGTCATGTCAATCACATCATTCTTCTAATGATGTGATCCCATTAATGAAATGACAACACATGTCTATGGTTAGGAAACATAACCATCTTTGATTAATGAGCTAGTCAAGTAGAGGCATACTAGTGACTATATGTTTGTCTATGTATTCACACATGTATCATGTTTCCGGTTAATACAATTCTAGCATGAATAATAAACATTTATCATGATATGAGGAAATAAATAATAACTTTATTATTGCCTCTAGGGCATATTTCCTTCAGTCTCCCACTTGCACTAGAGTCAATAATCTAGATTACATAGTAATGATTCTAACACCCATGGAGTCTTGGTGCTGATCATGTTTGCTCGTGAGAGTGGCTTAGTCAACGGGTCTGCAACATTCAGATCCGTATGTATCTTGCAAATCTCTATGTCTCCCACTTGGACTTGGTCCCGAATGGAATTGAAGCGTCTCTTGATGTGCTTGGTCCTCTTGTGAAATCTGGATTCCTTTGCCAAGGCAATTGCACCAGTATTGTCACAGAAGATTTTCATTGGTCCCGACGCACTAGGTATGACACCTAGATCGGAAATGAACTCCTTCATCCAGACTCCTTCATTTGCTGCTTCTTAAGCAGCTATGTACTCCGCTTCACATGTAGATCCCGCCACGACGCTTTGTTTAGAACTGCACCAACTTACAGCTCCACCGTTTAACAAAAACACGTATCCGGTTTGCGATTTAGAATCGTCCGGATCAGTGTCAAAGCTTGCATCGATGTAACCATTTACGACTAGATCTTTGTCACCTCCATATACGAGAAACATATCCTTAGTCCTTTTCAGGTATTTCAGGATGTTCTTGACCGCTGTCCAGTGATCCACTCCTGGATTACTTTGGTACCTTCCTGCCAAGCTTATTGCTAAGCATACGTCAGGTCTGGTACACAACATTGCATACATGATAGAGCCTATGGCTGAAGCATAGGGAACATCTTTCATTTTCTCTCTATCTTCTGCTGTGGTCGGGCATTGAGTTTGACTCAACTTCACACCTTGTAGTACGAGCAAGAACCCTTTCTTTGCCTGATCCATTTTGAACTTTTTCAAAATTTTATCAAGGTATGTGCTTTGTGAAAGTCCTAGTAAGCGTCTTGATCTATCTCTATAGATCTTGATGCCCAATATGTAAGCAGCTTCATCGAGGTCTTTCATTGAAAAACTTTTATTCAAGTATCCCTTTATGCTATCCAGAAATTCTATATCATTTCCAATTAATAATATGTCATCTACATATAATATCAGAAATGCTACAGAGCTCCCACTCACTTTCTTGTAAATATAGACTTCTCCAAAAGTCTGTATAAAACCATATGCTTTGATCACACTATCAAAGCGTTTATTCTAACTCCGAGATGCTTGCACCAGTCCATAAATGGAACGCTGGAGCTTGCACACTTTGTTAGCACCTTTTGGATCTACAAAACCTTCTGGCTGCATCATATACAACTCTTCTTCCAGAAATCCATTCAAGAATGCAGTTTTGACATCCATTTGCCAAATTTCATAATTATGAAATGTAGCAATAGCTAACATGATTCGGACAGACTTAAGCATTGCTACGGGTGAGAAAGTCTCATCGTAGTCAACTCCTTGAACTTGTCGAAAACCTTTTGCAACAAGTCGAGCTTTATAGACAGTTACATTACCATCAGCGTCAGTCTTCTTCTTAAAGATCCATTTATTCTCAATTGCTTGCCGATCATCGGGCAAGTCAACCAAAGTCCATACTTTGTTTTCATACATGGATCCCATCTCAGATTTCATGGCCTCTAGCCATTTTGCGGAATCTGGGCTCATCATCGCTTCCTCATAGTTCGTAGGTTCATCATGGTCAAGCAACATGACTTCTAGAATTGGATTACCGTACCACTCTGGTGCGGATCTTACTCTGGTAGACCTACGAGGTTTAGTAGAAACTTGATCTGAAGTTTCATGATCAATATCATTAGCTTCCTCACTAATTGGTGTAGTTGTCACAGGAACCGGTTCTTGTGATGAACTACTTTCCAATAAGGGAGTAGATATAATTATCTCATCAAGTTCTACTTTCCTCCCACTCACTTCTTTCGAGAGAAACTCCTTCTCTAGAAAGGATCCGATTTTAGCAACGAAAATCTTGCCCTCAGATCTGTGATAGAAGGTGTACCCAATAGTCTCTTTTGGGTATCCTATGAAGACACATTTCTCCGATTTGGGTTTGAGCTTATCTGGTTGAAGTTTCTTCACATAAGCATCGCAGCCCCAAACTTTAAGAAACGACAACTTTTGTTTCTTGCCAAACCACAGTTCATAAGGCGTCGTCTCAACGGATTTTGATGGTGCCCTATTTAACGTGAATGCGGCCATCTCTAATGCATAACCCCAAAACGATAGCGGTAAATCAGTAAGAGACATCATAGATCGCACCATATCTAGTAAAGTACGATTACGACGTTCGGACACACCATTTCGTTGTGGTGTTCCGGGTGGCGTGAGTTGCGAAACTATTCCGCATTGTTTCAAGTGTAGACCAAACTCGTAACTCAAATATTCTCCTCCACGATCAGATTGTAGAAATTTTATTTTCTTGTTACGATGATTTTCCACTTCACTCTGAAATTCTTTGAACTTTTCAAATGTTTCAGACTTGTGTTTCATCAAGTAGATATACCCATATCTGCTCAAATCATCTGTGAAGGTGAGAAAATAACGATACCCGCCGTGAGCCTCAACATTCATTGGACCACAAACATCAGTATGTATGATTTCCAACAAATCAGTTGCTTGCTCCATAGTTCCGGAGAACGGCGTTTTAGTCATCTAGCCCATGAGGCACGGTTCGCAAGTACCAAGTGATTCATAATCAAGTGATTCCAAAAGCCCATAAGTATGGAGTTTCTTCATGCACTTTACACTGATATGACCTAAACGGCAGTGCCACAAATAAGTTGCACTATTGTTATCAACTCTGCATCTTTTGGTTTCAACACTATGAATATGTGTATCACTACTATCGAGATTCAATAAAAATAGACCACTTTTCAAGGGTGCATGACCATAAAAGATATTACTCATATAAATAGAACAACCATTATTCTCTGATTTAAATGAAGAACCGTCTCGCATCAAACAAGATCCAGATATAATGTTCATGCTCAACGCTGGCACCAAATAACAATTATTTAGGTCTAAAACTAATCCCGATGGTGATGTAGAGGTAGCGTGCCGACCCCGATCACATCGACTTTGGAACCATTTCCCACGCGCATCGTCACCTCGTCCTTATCCAATCTTCGCTTAATTCGTAGTCCCTGTTTCGAGTTGCAAATATTAGCAACAGAACCAGTATCAAATACCCAGGTGCTACTGCGAGCATTAGTAAGGTACACATCAATAACATGTATATCACATATACCTTTGTTCACTTTGCCATCCTTCTTATCTGCCAAATACTTGGGGCAGTTCCGCTTCCAGTGTCCAGTCTGCTTGCAGTAGAAGCACTCAGTTTCAGGCTTAGGTCTAGACTTGGGTTTCTTCTCTTGAGCAACAACTTGCTTGCTGTTCTTTTTGAAGTTGCCCTTCTTCTTCCCTTTGCCCTTTTTCTTGAAACTGGTGGTCTTGTTAACCATCAACACTTGATGCTCCTTCTTGATTTCTACCTCCGCGGCTTTTAGCATCGCGAAGAGCTCGGGAATAGTCGTGTTCATCCCTTGCATATTATAGTTCATCACGAAGCTCTTGTAGCTTGGTGGCAGTGATTGAAGAATTCTATCAATGACACTATCATCAGGAAGATTAACTCCCAGTTAAATCAAGTGATTATTATACCCAGACATTTTGAGTATATGTTCACTGACCGAACTATTCTCCTCCATCTTGCAGCTATAGAACTTATTGGAGACTTCATATCTCTCAATCCGGGCATTTGCTTGAAATATTAACTTCAACTCATGGAACATCTCATATGCTCCATGACGTTCAAAACGTCATTGAAGACCCGGTTCTAAGCCGTAAAGCATGGCACACTGAACTATCGAGTAGTCATCAGCTTTGCTCTGCCAGACGTTCTTAACATCGTTAGTTGCATCAGCAGCAGGCCTGGCACCCAGCGGTGCTTCCAGGACGTAACTTTTCTATGCAGCAATGAGGATAATCCTCAGGTTACGGACCCAGTCCGTGTAATTGCTACCATCATCTTTCAACTTTGCTTTCTCAAGGAACGCATTAAAATTCAACGGAACAACAGCACGAGCCATCTATCTACAAACAAACATAGATAAGCAAAATACTATCAGGTACTAAGTTCATGATAAATTTAAGTTCAATTAATCATATTACTTAAGAACTCCCACTTAGACAGACATCTCTCTAGTCATCTAAGTGATCACGTGATCCAAATCAACTAAACCATGTCCGATCATCACGTGAGATGGAGTAGTTTCAATGGTGAACATCACTATGTTGATCATATCTACTATATGATTCACGTTCGACCTTTCAGTCTCCGTGTTCCGAGGCCATATCTGTATATGCTAGGCTCGTCAAGTATGACCTGAGTATTCCGCGTGTGCAACTGTTTTGTACCCGTTGTATTTGAACGTAGAGCCTATCACACCCGATCATCACGTGGTGTCTCAGCACGAAGAACTTTCGCAATGGTGCATACTCAGGGAGAACACTTCTTGATTATTAGTGAGAGATCATCTTAAAATGCTACCGTCAATCAAAGGAAGATAAGATGCATAAAGGATAAACATCACATGCAATCAATATAAGTGATATGATATGGCCATCATCTTGTGCTTGTGATCTCCATCTTTGAAGCACCGTCGTGATCACCATCGTCACCGGCGCGACACCTTGATCTCCATCGTAGCATCGTTGTCGTTACGCCATCTATTGCTTCTACAACTATCGCTACCGCTTAGAGATAAAGTAAAGCAATTACTGGGCGTTTGCATTTCATACAATAAAGCGACAACCATATGGCTCCTGCCAGTTGCCGATAACTTCGGTTACAAAACATGATCATCTGATACAATAGCATCACGTCTTGACCATATCACATCACAACATGCCCTGCAAAAACAAGTTAGACGTCCTCTACTTTGTTGTTGCAAATTTTACGTGGCTGCTACGGACTTTAGCAAGAACCGTTCTTACCTACGCATAAAAACCACAACGATAGTTTGTCAAGTTGGTGCTGTTTTAACCTTCGCAAGGACCGGGCGTAGCCACACTCGATTCAGCTAAAGTGAGAGAGACAGACACCCGCCAGCCACCTTTAAGCATGAGTGCTCGCAACGGTGAAACCAGTCTCACGTAAGCGTACGCGTAATGTCGGTCCGGGCCGCTTCATCTCACAATACCGCTGAACCAAAGTATGACATGCTGGTAAGCAGTATGACTTGTATCGCCCACAACTCACTTGTGTTCTACTCGTGCATATAACATCAACGCATAAAACCTAGGCTCGGATGCCACTGTTGGGGAACGTAGTAATTTCAAAAAATTTCCTACGTACACGCAAGATCATGGTGATGGCATAGCAACGAGAGGAGAGAGTGTTGTCCATGTACCCTCGTAGACCGTAAGCGGAAGCGTTATGACAACGCGGTTGATGTAGTCGTACGTCTTCACGATCCGACCGATCCAAGTACCGAACGTACGGCACCTCCGAGTTCAGCACACGTTCAGCTCGATGACGATCCCCGGGCTCCGATCTAGCAAAGCTTCGGGGATGAGTTCCGTCAGCACGATGGCGTGGTGACGATGATGATGCTCTACCGGCGCAGGGCTTCGCCTAAACTCCGCGATGATATGACCGAGGTGGAATATGGTGGAGGGGGGCACTGCACACGGCTAAGGAACGATCCGTAGATCAACTTGTGTGTCCATGGGGTGCCCCCCGCCCCCGTATATAAAGGAGCCAGGGGGAAGGAGGCGGCCGTCCAAGGAGGGCACGCCAAGGGGGGAGTCCTACTCCCCCCGGGAGTAGGACTCCCTTCTTTCCTAGTTGGAATAGGAGAAGGGGGGAAAGAGGAGGAAGAGGGGAAGGAAAGGGGGGGCACCGCCCCCCTTCCCTTGTCCTATTTGGACTAGGAAGGGGAGGGGCGCACGGCCCCCTCCTGCCTCCTTCCCTCTTCTCCCTCGAGGCCCATGTAGGCCCAATAACCCCCCGGGGGGTTCCGGTAACCTCCCGGTACTCCGGTAAAATGCCAATTTCACCCGGAACGATTCTGATGTCCAAATATAGGCTTCCAATATATCGATCTTTATGTCTCGACCATTTCAAGACTCCTCGTTATGTCCGTGATCACATCCGGGACTCCGAACAAACTTCGGTACATGAAAACTTATAAACTCATAATAAAACTGTCATCGTAACGTTAAGCGTGCGGACCCTACGGGTTCGAGAACTATGTAGACATGACCTAGAACTATTCTCGGTCAATAACCAATAGCGGAACCTGGATGCCCATATTGGTTCCTACATATTCTACGAAGATCTTTATCGGTCAAACCGCATAACAACATACGTTGTTCCCTTTGTCATCGATATGTTACTTGCCCGAGATTTGATCATCGGTATCCAATACCTAGTTCAATCTCGTTACCGGCAAGTCTCTTTACTCATTCCGTAATGCATCATTCCGTAACCAACTCACTTGGTCACATTGCTTGCAAGGCTTATAAAGATGTGCATTATCGAGAGGGCCCAGAGATACCTCTCCGACAATCGGAGTGACAAAACCTAATCTCGAAATACGCCAACTCAACATGTACCTTCGGAGACACCTGTAGTACTCCTTTATAATCACCCAGTTACGTTGTGACGTTTGTTAGTACCCAAAGTGTTCCTCCGGTAAACGGGAGTTGCATATTTCTCATAGTTACAGGAACATGTATAAGTCATGAAGAAAGCAATAGCAATATACTAAACGATCAAGTGCTAGGCTAACGGAATGGGTCATGTCAATCACATCATTCTTCTAATGATGTGATCCCATTATCAAATGACAACACATGTCTATGGTTAGGAAACATAACCATCTTTGATTAATGAGCTAGTCAAGTACAGGCATACTAGTGACTATATGTTTGTCTATGTATTCACACATGTATCATGTTTCCGGTTAATAAAATTCTAGCATGAATAATAAACATTTATCATGATATGAGGAAATAAATAATAACTTTATTATTGCCTCTAGGGCATATTTCCTTCAAGTAGCTTCTCCTAATTTAATTACCAAAAAAGTGTCTCCCGCGGCCGAATCTAAAAGATTTCTAGAAGCAAAATTCAATCCAGCATAATTTTTTTGCATAATCATCCACAAGTTCAAATGTGTAGTGCAATTATGTATCATTAATTTCATCCTCTCCCAAGATTGTGCAACATGCTCATGATCAAGTTGCTTAAAATTCATAATATCGTTCCTAAGAGAGATGATCTTAGCAGGAGGAAAATAGTTAGAGATAAAAACATCTTTGCACTTATTCCATGAATCAATACTATTTTTAGGCAAAGAAGAAAACCAAGTTTTAGCATGATCCCTAAGCAAAAACGTAAATAGCTTCAATTTAACAATATCATTATCCACATATTTCTTCTTTTGCATATCACACAAATCAACGAAGTTGTTTAGATGGGTTGCGACATCTTCACTAGGAAGACCAGAAAATTGATCTTTCATAACAAGACTCAACAAAGCGGTATTAATTTCACAAGATTGAACATCGGTAGTAGGAGCAATCGGAGTGCTGATAAAATCATTGTTGTTGGTATTGGAAAAGTCACACTATTTAGTATTATCTTGAGCCATCGTGACAAGCAATCAATCTAACACACAAGCACTCAAGAAGCAAACGAAAAAAGGCGAACGGAAGAGGGGCGAAGAAAAGGCAAAGGTTTTCGAAAATCATTTTAGAAGTAGGGGAGAGGAAAACGAGAGGGGAATGGCAAATAATGTAATGCGAGGGAGAAGAGTTTATGATGGGTACTTGGTATGTCTGGACTTGGCATAGATCTCCCCGGCAACGACGCCAGAAATCCTTCTTGCTACCTCTTGAGCATGGGTTGGTTTTCCCTTGAAGAGGAAAGGGTGATGCAGCAAAGTAGCGTAAGTATTTCCCTCAGTTTTGAGAACCAAGGTATCAATCCAGTAGGAGATGACACACAAGTCACCTAGTACCTACACAAACAATCAAGAACCTTGCAACCAACGCGATTAAAGGGGTTGTCAATCCCATTATGGCCAATTGCAAAAGTGAGATCTAATAGAGAGAGTAAAGTAAATATTTTTGGTATTTTTTTGCATAGATTGGAAAGTAAAGATTGCAAAATAGTAAACGAGATGTGATGTAAATAAAAGAGATGTAATATGATAGAAAAGAGACCCGAGGGGGCATAGGTTTCACTAGTGGCTTCTCTCAAGATAGCATGTATTACGATGGGTGAACAAATTGCTGCCGAACAATTGATAGAAGAGCGCATAATTATGAAGATATCTAAGGCAATGATCATGAATATAGGCATCACGTCCGTGTCAAGTAGACCGTACCGATTCTGCATCTACTACTATTACTCCACACATCGACCGCTATCCAGCATGCATCTAGAGTATTAAGTTCATAAGAACAGAGTAACACATTAAGCAAGATGACATTATGTGGAGGGATAAACTCAAGCAATATGATATAAACCCCATCTTTTTATCCTCGATGGAAACAATACAATACGTGCCTTGCTGCCTACTGTCACTGGGAAAGGACACCGCAAGATTGAACCCAAAGCTAAGCACTTCTCCCATTGCAAGAAAGATAAATCTAGTAGGCCAAACTAAACCAATAATTCGAAGAGACTTGCAAAGATATCAAATCATGCATATAAGAATTCAGAGAAGAACCAAATAATATTCATAGATAATCAAGTTCATAAATTCACAATTCATCGGATCTCGGCAAACACACCGCAAAAGAGTATTACATCGAATAGATCTCCAAGAACATCGAGGAGAACTTTGTATTGAGAATCAAAGAGAGAGAAGAATCCATCTAGCTAATAACTATGGACCCGAAGGTCTGTGGTAAACTACTCACGCTTCATCAGAGAGGAAATGGTGTTGATGTCGAAGCCCTCCATGATCGATTCCCCCTCTGGCAGATCGCCGAAAAAGGCCCCAATATGGGATCTCACGGGTATAGAAGGTTGCGGTGGTGGAAAAGTGTTTTCATGGCTCCTCCTGATGTTTCTAGGGTATAAGAGTATATATAGGCGAAAGAAGTACGTTGGTGGAGCTATGAGGGGCCCACAAGGGTGGGGGCGCGCCTACCCCGCCTAGGCGCACCCTCCTACCTTGTGGCTTCCTCGTAGAGTCCTAGACTTCAACTCCAAGTCTTATGGATTGCTTTTGGTCCAACAAAGATCCTCGCGAAGGTTTCATTCCGTTTGGACTCCATTTGATGTTCCTTTTCTGTAAAACACTAAAATAGGCAAAAAAATAGAAACTGGCACTGGGCCTCCAGTTAATAGGTTAGTCCCAAAAATAGTATAAAAGAGCATATTAAAGCCCATGAAACATCCAAAACAGGTAATATAATAGCATGGAACAATAAAAAATTATAGATATGTTGGAGACGTATCAATGACACATATAGATCAAAGCTTCGATAAATGATAATAAGAATGAAATACATCATCGCTTTGAGAAGTATGTGACAAGTAAGAGCTTCCCCTAAATTTGTGCATTATTTAAAATTTGCTTTTGAATGCAAATGCACAATAAATTAGAATCATGGGTTACTCTTCCATGTCACATACATCTTGGTGGAACGTTCAAAATGATAAAAATTAGGAACAAGCACTCCTCACCAAGGCAAAGTGAATGATCATACATAAAGAATAGATAATGTCATCATCCAAGCACAAGCATTAAACATGATATGATCAAACATATGACCATACAAAGTATCTCACACACATAAGCATAAAGTATCAACCAAGCAGGCAAAGCAAATAAGCAAAGCTCTCTCTCTCCGAAGCCTATGATCTATACACTTTCTCCCCCTTTGGCAACAAGTTACCAAAAAGCTAGATAATGCATAGTGTTATGCGACTCTCTAGGCTTGATCTTCAGGAGGATGTGTTGAGAGGACTCCAAGGATGAAAGCATCTGTGGAAGTTGATGGAGCTGGTGGACTTGCCACTAGAGGGGCCACTGGAGCTGTGGCTGCATGTGCTGATGTTGTAGCTCTAGTGTCTGGAACTGGCACTGCTGCAGATCTCTGTACCCTAGGCACTCTATGGAACACTTCTATAGTTGCTTTCCCCTTCTTCTCCTCTGCTTCTTCCTGGAGCTGCTCAACTGCTATCTGAATTTCAGTAACCTTCAAGTCAAGATCATAGAATTTGGTTTCAATGATCCTCTCCAAGCTCTCCTAGTTCTGAGTCAGGGTGGACAGTCCTTTCTCAATTCTCAAGGTTGCTTAAATAAGGTATCCAAGTTGGTCTTACTTTGACTTGAGGAACACTTGTGAAGCTTCTTCAGCACTTGGCATCTTTGCTGCCTTCTCAACTTGAGCTTTCTGCCTCTTCTCTTGAGCCTCTAGAGATGTTGGATCTTCAACAGTCATGACAACAGTGTTGTCCTCAAAATTAGGCTTCAAGGGCGGATGCTCTTTGTCTAAAAAATATACTCCTTTGGGCATTTCGGAGTTTATCAACATCTGTATGTGTGGAGCATACCCACATGACCTCTTCTGGTCAGCAACTATTCTCTTGATTGTCTCAATAATCAAACTCATGACCTTGAATTTCTATGGCAAATCAAAGAGCTGGAGCAAGTTGATGGAATGGCCTCTGATCATCCTATGATCTCCTGATTAGGGCAACAAAGTGTGCCTCAATATAGTGTTCATAGTGGCCAATCCAGACATTAGGTAATACAATGAGCCTAGCTTGTGAGTCTCCAAGGCCTTGCAAGGTATCTCCTTGTACATATTGGCCATGAAATTGTGATCCTTCTTCTTCTCAGCATAGACATCAATGTCTTTCTCTCCTTCTTTGGGGGCTTTTATGAGCTTGGCCCACTCATCAACAGTAGATTGGTACCTTGTACCTTCAGACATCCACACAATCTTTCCATCGGGATAGAAATGAGCTGTTGAATTTGCATGATGAGCTCATCATTCCACTTGGTCAACTTTTGACCCACAAACTTATCAACACCATTTGGCTTGAAGCTCTCATGCACTCCTGGAAAATGATCTTCATTTTCATCAATATATTCCCAATCAACCCACTTCATATCATTGACAATGGGTTTCTTGTCAAGTAACACTATGTAACACCCCGGATGTAACTTTCCATCTTTGTATCTCCAACTCTTGCCATTTTCGGCTATGTGATATGTTATTCCCTCCGTGGTTGGGTTTTGTCTTTTGTTTTGCATTTTATTCATGTCATGCATATCATATCATGCCATCTCATGTTGCATCTTGGTCATATCAAGCATAGCTTTGTGCTTTCCATGTTGCATTTTGTCATTCATGTTGTTGCCATGAGCATCATGGGCATGACCCTTGTACCCCCTTTCAAACCATTGCACCATCACTTCTCCTTCCTTCCCTTTTCCTTCCATTCTTTGCCATGCCATGCCTCATTAAACTGGACATGCATCATGCTTGTTTGCGCATCATGCCATGTTTATGCTCGTGCATTTACCATGTTGTTTGTTTCTTTCCGGTGTTGCTTCTTAGTTCCGGTAATGTTGTGATTGT
Organism: Triticum aestivum; assembly: GCF_018294505.1. Taxonomy (NCBI): domain Eukaryota; kingdom Viridiplantae; phylum Streptophyta; class Magnoliopsida; order Poales; family Poaceae; genus Triticum; species Triticum aestivum. The sequence continues at coordinate 564,114,392 of NC_057801.1, forward strand.
GAGGATTCGTTCGACTACTTCCGCTTGTCTTCTTAATGGATTCGTTCTTCTTCCTTGCGGGATTTCAGGCAAGATGACCGCTACCCTGGATCTCACTACTATCATTGCTATGCTAGTTGCTTCGTTCTATCGCTATGTTGCGCTACCTATCACTTGTTCTTCAAGCCTTCCCAAATTGCCATGTCAGCCTCTAACCTTTTCACCCTTCCTAGCAAACCGTTGTTTGGCTATGTTACCGCTTTGCTCAGCCCTCTTATAGCGTTGTTAGTTGCAGGTGAAGTTGAAGATTGCCCCATGATGGACAGGATTATGTTGGGATATCACAATATCTCTTATTTAATTAATGCATCTATATACTTGGTAAAGGGTGGAAGACTCGGCCTTATGCCTGGTGTTTTGTTCCACTCTTGCCGCCCTAGTTTCCGTCATACCGGTGTTATGTTCCCAGATTTTGCGTTCCTTACGCGGTTGGGTGATTTATGGGACCCCCTTGATAGTTCGCTTTGAATAAAACTCCTCCAGCAAGGCCCAAACTTGGTTTAACCATTTGCCACCTAAGCCTTTTTCCCTTGGTTTTCGCGAGCCCGAGGGTCATCTTTATTTACCCCCCCGGGCCAGTGCTCCTCCGAGTGTTGGTCCAAACTACGGTTTGAGTTATGTTTGATGTAAGTAGTTTCAGGATCACTTCTTGATCGCTTCTAGCTTCTCGACCGTTGCGTTGCTTATCTTCTCGCTCTCACTTGCGTATGTTAGCCACCATATATGCTTAGTGCTTGCCGCAGCTCCACCATATTACCCCTTTTCCTACCTATGAGCTTAAATAGTCTTGATCTCGTGGGTGTGAGATTGCTGAGTCCCCGTGGCTCACAGATTCTACCAAAACAGATGCAGGTGCCGAGGATACCAGCGTAGATGGCGCAACTAAGCTTAAGTGGGAGTTTGATGAGGCCCTTGGTCGTTACTATGTATCGTTTGCAGATGATCAGTAGTGGAGCCCAGTCGGGACGATCGGGATCTAGCATTTGGGGTTGTCTTCTTTTCATTTGGATTTGACCGTAGCCGGTCTATGAGTGTATTTTGAATGATGTATGATCTTAATTATGTATTGTGTGAAGTGGCGATTGTAAGCCAACTCTCTTTATCCCATTCTTGTTCATTACATGGGATTGTGTGAAGATGACCCTTCTTGCGACAAAACCACCATGCGGTTATGCCTCTAAGTCGTGCTTCGACACGTGGGAGATATAGCCGCATCGTGGGTGTTACACACTATCTCATAGAAATCTTGTTGTTCTTTGGTGTGGAATCTATAGTCCACATATGTCCTTCTCCTCACTACATATGGATCAGCTTGTCTCCACAATTTGAGACCTGCATCTTTCCTTTCTTTCATATTCTCAGCCACTTGATGATTGTCATCATGGTCTAGAATCTTTGGCTTAAGTTTCCTAAGCACTTGGGCTTCATCATCTTCTTCTTCAACCTTAGGCACCGGGGCCTTGTTCTTCTCTGCATTAGGGATGTCCCTGGTGCTTCTCTTGGGTGCAGTCTTGGAGGCTTGAGCTGGAGCTTTGGGATTGCCTTGGGCTTTAAAGGTGCAGCCCCAGACTTGATGACATCCCCCATCAGCATTTGTGTCTTGGGAGGAGGTGCAACATCCTCTTCTTCCTCCTCACTTGCAGAATCTATCCTCATAGATGGATTTCTAAGCACTCTTGCAACTGTTTTCCTCCCTCTTTCTTTTCTCTTCTTGCCATCTCTATCTTCTCTGGCTTCTAAAGTGAATTCCATGGTCTCTTGAGTTAATGCCCTGGCCTTTAACATAGGCACTCTCCTGGCAGGTGCTTTCTTGTGCTGACCTGGCTTGGTAGAAGCAGCAGGAACATACTCTTTCTTGAGCACCTTCTTCTTTGAGCTGACTTCTTCAATCTCAAAGTCCTCATCCTCAGAGTCTGAAGTTTTTCTTCTTCCTCTGCCTAGTTTGAGCCTTAGGAAGATTGCTTGGTGTGATCCTGCTACCCTCGTCATAGCTGCCAGAGGGACTAGTGCCCTCACTCAAGTCCATCTGGTCCTCTGACTTGTTCTGGCTATCACTTTGATAAAACATACTGCACTTCAAACTGAGAGTTGACCTTGTGAATAGTTGTAGATGAGATAGAGTAGATGAGCATCACAAAGTGCAGTGCTTTTGCAAAAAACAAGAGTCAAAATCTTAGTTTTAGTTTTCTACAGGAAGCATTTTGGAGCTACAACCAATTTGTAAAACTCGGTGACACCGAAGCAACTTTGGAGTCTAAACTAGTGGAATCGGTCAGACCGAGACAAAGTTCAGTGACTCCGAGTTTGCTATGGTTTCACAAAGTCCTGATCTCGGACACACCGATCTGCAATTTTCAATCAGACCAAAAATTGTTGGGGAAGGTAGTAATTTAAAAAAAAATTCCTACGCACACGCAAGATCATGGTGATGCATAGCAATGATAGGGGAGAGTGTTGTCCATGTACCCTCGTAGACCAAAAGCGGAAGCATTAGCACAACGCGGTTGATGTAGTCGTACATCTTCACGATCCGACCGATCAAGTACCGAACGTACGACACCTCCGAGTTCAGCACACGTTCAGCTCGATGACGTCCCACGAACTCCGATCCAGCAGAGCTTTGCGGGAGAGTTCCGTCAGCACGACAGCGTGATGACGGTGTTGATGATGCTACTGACACAGGGCTTCGCCTAAGCACCGCTACGATATTACCGAGGTGGAATATGGTGGAGGGGGGCACCGCAGACGGCTAAGAGATCAAGAGATCAATTGTTGTACCTAGAGGTGACCCCCTGCCCCCATATATAAAGGATCAAGGGGGGGGGGAGGGGCGGCCGGCCAGGAGGAGGCGCGCCAGAGAGGAGTCCTACTCCCACCGGGAGTAGGACTCCCTCTTTTCCTAGTTGGAGTAGGAGGGGGAAGGAAGGGAGAGAGGAGAGGAAGGAAAAGGGGGGCACCGCCCCCTTCTTGTCCTATTCAGACTAGAGGGGGAAGGGGCGCGCGGCCTGCCCTAGCCGCCCCTCCTCTTCTCTACTAGGGCCCATTAGGCCCACTAAACCCCTCGGGGGTTCTGGTAACCCCCCGGTACTCCGGTATATGTCTCAAACCTTCCGAAACACTTTCGGTGTCCGAACATAGTCATCCAATATATCGATCTTTACGTCTCGACCATTTCGAGACTCCTCGTCATGTCCGTGATCATATCCGGGACTCCAAACTACCTTCGGTATATCAAAACACAAAACTCATAATACCGATCGTCACTGAACTTTAAGCGTGCGGACCCTACGGGTTCGAGAACTATGTAGACATGACCGAGACACATCTCTGGTCAATAGCCAATAGCGGAACCTGGATGCTCATATTGGCTCCTACATATTGTACGAAGATCTTTATCGGTCAAACCGCATAACAACATACGTTGTTCCCTTTGTCATCGGTATGTTACTTGCCCAAGATTCGATCGTCAATATCTCAATACCTAGTTCAATCTCGTTACCGACAAGTCTCTTTACTCGTTATGTAATGCATCATCTCGCAACTAACTCATTAGCTACATTGCTTGCAAGGCTTATAGTGATGTGCATTACCGAGAGGGCCCAGAGATACCTCTCTTACAATCGGAGTGACAAATCCTAATCTCGAAATACGCCAACTCAACATGTACCTTTGGAGACACCTGTAGAGCTCCTTTATAATCACCTAGTTATGTTGTGATGTTTGGTAGCACACAAAGTGTTTCTCCGGTAAACGGGATTTGCATAATCTCATAGTCATAGGAACATGTATAAGTCATGAAGAAAGCAATAGCAACATACTAAACGATCAAGTGCTAAGCTAACGAAATGGGTCAAGTCAATCACATCATTCTCCTAATGATGTGATCCCGTTAATCAAATGACAACTCATGTCTATGGCTAGGAAACACAACCATCTTTAATTAACGAGCTAGTCAAGTAGAGGAATACTAGTGACACTATGTTTGTCTATGTATTCATACATGTATTATGTTTCCGGTTAATACAATTCTAGCATGAATAATAGACATTTATCATGATATAAGGAAATAAATAATAACTTTATTATTGCCTCTAGGGCATATTTCCTTCAGTCTCCCAATTGCACTAGAGTCAATAATCTAGATTACACAGTAATGATTCTAACACCCATGGAGCCTTGGTGCTGATCATGTTTTGCTCGTGGAAGAGGCTTAGTCAACGGGTTTGCAACATTCAGATCCGTATGTATCTTGCAAATCTCTATGTCTCCCACCTGGACTTGGTCCCGGATGGAATTGAAGCATCTCTTGATGTGCTTGGTTCTCTTGTGAAATCTGGATTCCTTTGCCAAGGCAATTGCACCAGTATTGTCACAAAAGATTTTCATTGGACCCGATGCACTAGGTATGACACCTAGATCGGATATGAACTCCTTCATCCAGACTCCTTCATTTGCTTCTCCCGAAGCAGCTATGTACTCCGCTTCACATGTAGATCCCGCCATGATGCTTTGTTTAGAACTGCACCAACTAACAGCTCCACCATTCAGTATAAACATGTATCCGGTTTGCAATTTAGAATCGCCCGGATCAGTGTCAAAGCTTGCATCGATGTAACCATTTACGACTAGCTCTTTGTCACCTCCATAAACGAGAAACATATTCTTAGTCCTTTTCAGGTATTTCAGGATATTCTTGACCGCTGTCCAGTGATCCACTCCTGGATTACTTTGGTACCTCCTGCTAAGCTAATAGCTAGGCATACATCAAGTCTGGTACACAACATTGCATACATGATAGAGCCTATGGCCGAAGCATAGAGAACATCTTTCATTTTTTCTCTATCTTATGCAGTGGTCGGGCATTGAGTCTGACTCAACTTCACACCTTGTAATACAGGCAAGAACCCTTTCTTTGCTTGATCCATTTTGAACTTTTTCAAAAATTTATCAAGGTATGTGCTTTGTGAAAGTCCAATTAAGCGTCTTGATCTATCTCTATAGATCTTGATGCCCAATATATAAGTAGCTTCACCGAGGTCTTTCATTGAAAAACTTTTATTCAAGTATCCTTTTATGCTATCCAGAAATTCTATATCATTTCCAATCAACAATATGTCGTCTACATATAATATTAGAAATGTTACAGAGCTCCCACTCACTTTCTTGTAAATACAGGCTTCTCCAAAAGTCTGTATAAACCCATATGCTTTAATCACACTATCAAAGCGTTTATTCCAACTCTGAGAGGCTTGCACTAGTCCATAAATGGATCGCTGGAACTTGCACACTTTGTTAGCACCTTTTGGATCGACAAAACCTTCTGGTTGCATCATATACAACTCTTCTTCTAGAAATCCATTCAGGAATGCAGTTTTGACATCCATTTGCCATATTTCATAATCATAAAATGCGGCAATTGCTAACATGATTCGGATAGACTTAAGCATCGCTACGGGTGAGAAAGTCTCATCGTAGTCAACCCCTTGAACTTGTCGAAAACCTTTCGCAACAAGTCGAGCTTTGTAGACAGTAACATTACCATCAGCGTCAGTCTTCTTATTGAAGATCCATTTATTCTCGATAGCTTGCCGATCATCAGGCAAGTCAACCAAAGTCCATACTTTGTTCTCATACATGGATCCCATCTCAGATTTCATGGCCTCAAGCCATTTTGCGGAATCTAGGCTCATCATCGCTTCCTCATAGTTCGTAGGTTCACCATGGTCAAGTAACATGACTTCCAAAATAGGATTACCGTACCACTCTGGTGCGGATCTTTACTCTCGTTGACCTACGAAGTTCGCTAGTAACTTGATCTGAAGTTTCATGATCAATATCATTAGCTTCCTCACTAATTGGTGTAGGCGTCACAGGAACCGGTTTCTGTGATGAACTACTTTCCAATAAGGGAGCAGGTACAATTACCTCATCAAGTTCTACTTTCCTCCCACTCACTTCTTTCGAGAGAAACTCCTTCTCTAGAAAGGATCCAAATTTAGCAACGAAAGTCTTGCCTTCGGATCTATGATAGAAGGTGTACCAAATAGTCTCCTTTGGGTATCCTATGAAGACACATTTCTCCAATTTGGGTTCTAGCTTATTAGGTTGAAGTTTTTTCACATAAGCATCGCAGCCCCAAACTTTAAGAAACGACAACTTTGGTTTCTTGCCAAACCACAGTTCATAAGGTGTCGTCTCAACGGATTTTGATGGTGCCCTATTTAACGTGAATGAAGTCGTATCTAAAGCCATAACCCCAAAATGATAGTGGTAAATAAGTAAGAGACGTCATTGATCGCACCATATCTAGTAAAGTACGATTACGACATTCGGACACACCATTACGTTGTGGTGTTCCGGGTGGCGTGAGTTGCGAAACTATTCCGCATTGTTTCAAATGTAGACCAAACTCGTAACTCAAATATTCTCCTCCACGATCAGATCGTAGAAACTTTATTTTCTTATTACAATGATTTTCCACTTCACTCTGAAATTCTTTGAACTTTTCAAATGTTTCAGACTTATGTTTCATTAAGTAGATATACCCATATCTGCTTAAATCATCAGTGAAGGTGAGAAAATAACGATACCCGCCGCGAGACTCAATATTCATTGGACCACATACATCAGCATGTATGGTTTCTAATAAATCTGTTGCTCGCTCCATAGTTCCGGAGAACAGCGTTTTAGTCATCTTGCCCATGAGGCATGGTTCGCAAGTACCAAGTGATTCATAATCAAGTGATTCTAAAAGTCCATCAGTATGGAGTTTCTTCAAGCGCTTTACACCAATATGACCTAAACGACAGTGCCACAAATAAGTTGCACTATCATTATCAACTCTACATCTTTTGGCTTCAACATTATGAATATGTGTATCACTACTATCGAGATTCAATAAAAATAGACCACTCTTCAAGGGTGCATGACCATAAAAGATATTACTCATATAAATAGAACAACCATTATTCCTAGATTTAAATGAATAACCGTCTCGCATCAAAAAAGATCCAGATATAATGTTCATGCTCAACGCTGGCACCAAATAACAATTATTCAGGTCTAAAACTAATCCCGAAGGTAGATGTAGAGGTAGCGTGCCGACCGCGATCACATCGACTTTGGAACCATTTCCCACACGCATCGTCACCTCATCCTTAGCCAATCTTCGCTTAATCCATAGTCCCTATTTCGAGTTGTAAATATTAGCAACAGAACCAGTATCAAATGCCCAGGTGGTACTGCGAGCATTAGTAAGGTACACATCAATAACATGTATATCACATATACCTTTGTTCACCTGGCCATCCTTCTTATCCGTCAAATACTTGGGGCAGTTCCGCTTCCAGTGACCAGTCCTTTTGCAGTAGAAGCACTCAGTCTCAGGTTTAGGTCCAGTCTTAGGTTTCTTCTCTTGAGCGGCAACTTGCTTGCTGTTCTTCTTGAAGTTCCCCTTCTTCTTCCCTTTACCCTTTTTCTTGAAACTGGTGGTCTTGTTGACCATCAACACTTGATGCTCCTTTTTGATTTCTACCTCCGCTGCTTTTAGCATTGCGAAGAGCTCGGGTATAGTCTTGTTCATCCCTTGCATATTATAGTTCATCATGAAGCTCTTGTAGCTTGGTGGCGGTGATTGAAGAATTTTGTCAATGACACTGTCATCAGGAAGATTAACTCCCAGTTGAATCAAGTGATTGCAATACCCAGACATTTTGAGTATATGTTCACTGACAGAACTATTCTCCTCCATTTTGCAGCTATAGAACTTATTGGAGACTTCATATCTCTCAATCCGGGCATTTGCTTGAAATATTAACTTCAACTCCTGGAACATCTCATATGCTCCATGACGTTCAAAACGTCGTTGAAGTCCCGGTTCTAAGCCATAAAGCATGTCACACTAAACTATCGAGTAGTCATCAACACATGACTGCCAGGCATTCTCAATGTCTGCAGTTGCCGACACGGGTGGTACACCTAGCGGTGCTTCCAGGACGTAATTCTTCTGTACAGCAATGAGGATAATCCTCAAGTTATGGACCCAGTCCGTGTAATTGCTACCATCATCTTTCAACTTAGCTTTCTCAAGGAACGCATTAAAATTCAACGGAACAACAGCATGAGCCATCTATCTACAATAACATATACAAGCAAAAATACTATCAGGTACTAAGTTCATGATAAATTAAAGTTCAATTAATCATATTACTTAAGAATCCCACTTAGATAGACATCCCTCTAATCATCTAAGTGATCACATGATCCAAATCAACTAAACCATGTCCGATCATCACGTGAGATGGAGTAGTTTTCAATGGTGAACATCACTATGTTGATCATATTTACTACACGATTCACGCTCGACCTTTCTGTCTCAGTGTTCCGAGGCCATATCTGTATATGCTAGGCTCGCCAAGTTTAACCTGAGTATTCCGTGTGTGCAACTGTTTTGCACCCGTTGTATTTGAAGGTAGAGCCTATCACACCCGATCATCACATGGTGTCTCAGCACGAAGAACTTTTGCAACGGTGCATACTCAGGGAGAACACTAATACCTTGAAATTTAGTGAGAGATCATCTTATAATGCTACCGTCAATCAAAGAAAAATAAGATGCATAAAAGATAAACATCACATGCAATCAATATAAGTGATATGATATGGCCATCATCATCTTGTGCTTGTGATCACCATCTCCGAAGCACCGTCATGATCACCATAGTCACCGGCACGACACCTTGATCTTCATCGTAGCATCGTTGTCGTTTCGCCACCTATTGCTTCTACGACTATCGCTACCGCTTAGTGATAAAGTAAAGCAATTATAGGGCGATTGCATTGCATACAATAAAGAGACAACCATATGGCTCCTGCTAGTTGCCGATAACTTTGTTACATAACATGATCATCTCATACAATAAAATTTAGCATCATGTCTTGACCATATCACATCACAACATGCCCTGCAAAAACAAGTTAGACGTCCTCTACTTTATTGTTGCAAGTTTTACGTGGCTGCTACGGGCTGAGCAAGAACCGTTCTTACCCACGCATCAAAACCACAACGATAGTTTGTCAAGTTAGTGTTGTTTTAACCTTCTCAAGGACCGGGCGTAGCCACACTCGGTTCAACTAAAGTTGGAGAAACTGACACCCACCAGCCACCTATGTGCAAAGCACGTCGGTAGAACCAGTCTCGCTTAAGCATACACGTAATGTCGGTCTGGGTCGCTTCATCCAACAATACCGCTGAACCAAAGTATGACATGCTGGTAAGCAGTATGGCTTGTATCGCCCACAACTCACTTGTGTTCTACTCGTGCATCTAACATATACGCATAAAACCAGGCTTTGATCCCACTGTTGGGGAACGTAGTAATTTCAAAAAAATTCCTACGCACACGCAAGATCATGGTGATGCATAGCAACAAGAGGGGAGAGTGTTGTCCATGTACGATCGTAGACCGAAAGCAGAAGCGCTAGCACAACGCGGTTGATGTAGTCGTACGTCTTCACGATCTGACCGATCAAGTACCGAACGTACGTCACCTCCGAGTTCAGCACACGTTCAGCTCGATGACGTCCCATGAACTCCGATCCAGCAGAGCTTTGCGGGAGAGTTCCGGCAGCACGACGGCATGATGACTGTGTTGATGATGCTACCGATGTAGGGCTTCGCCAAAGCACCGCTACGATATTACCGAGGTGGAATATGGTGGAGGGGGGCACCGCACACGGCTAAGAGATCAAGAGATCAATTGTTGTACCTAGAGGTGACCCCCTGCCCCCGTATATAAAGGATCAAGGGGGAGGGGGCGACCGGCCAGGAGGAGGCGCGCCAGGGAGGAGTCCTACTCCCATCGGGAGTAGGACTCCCTCTTTTCCTAGTTGGAGTAGGAGGGGGAAGGAAGGGAGAGAGGAGAGGAAGGAAAAAGGGGGGCGCCGCCCCCCTCCTTGTCCTATTCGTACTAGAGGGCGAGGGGTTACACGGCCTGCCCTGGCCGCCCCTCCTCTTCTCCATTAGGGCCCATTAATCCCACTAAACCCCCCGGGGGTTCCGGTAACCCCCCGGTACTCCGGTATATGTCCGAAACCTTCCGAAACACTTCTGTTGTCCAAACATAGTCATCCAATATATCGATCTTTATGTCTCGACCATTTTGAGACTCCTGGTCATGTCCGTGATCATATCTGGGACTCCGAACTACCTTTGGTACATCAAAACACAAAACTCATAATACCCATCATCACTGAACTTTAAGCGTGCGAACCCTACGGGTTCGAGAACTATGTAGATATGACCGAGACACGTCTCCGGTCAATAACTAATAGTGGAACCTAGATGCTCATATTGGCTCCTACATATTCTATGAAGATCTTTATCGGTCAAACTGCATAACAACATACGTTGTTCCCTTTGTCATCGGTATGTTACTTGCCCGAGATTCGATCGTCGGTATCTCAATACCTAGTTCAATCTCGTTACTGGCAAGTCTCTTTACTCGTTATGTAATGCATCATCCCGCAACTAACTCATTAGCTACATTGCTTGCAAGGCTTATAGTGATGTGCATTACCGAGAGGGCCTAGAGATACCTCTCCGACAATCGGAGTGACAAATCCTAATCTCGAAATATGCCAACTCAACATGTACCTTTTGAGACACCTGTAGAGCTCCTTTATAATCACCCAGTTACATTGTGACGTTTGGTAGCACACAAAGTGTTCCTCCGGTAAACTGGAGTTGCATAATCTCATAGTCATAGGAACATGTGTAAGTCATGAAGAAAGCAATAACAACATACTAAACGATCAAGTGCTAAGCTAACGAAATGGGTCAAGTCAATCACATCATTCGCCTAATGATGTGATCCTGTTAATCAAATGACAACTCATGTCTATGGCTAGGAAACACAACCATCTTTGATTAACGAGCTAGTCAAGTAGAGGCATACTAGTGACACATGTTTGCCTATGTATTCACACATGTATTATGTTTCAGATTAATACAATTCTAGCATGAATAATAAACATTTATCATGATATAAGGAAATAAATAATAACTTTATTATTGCCTGTAGGGCATATTTCCCTCAAAAATCACATGTGCAATGGCCTAAGCCAAATCGATGAGACCGATTTCTACAATTAGGTCGGTCCGAGATGAGTCCGACGGAAACCTAACCCTAAATTTTCAAATCAAAACTAATATAAAGGGTGTTTTCTGTTGATAGATCGATCTCATACTTGGAAAGAAACATGTCATTGTCTTTGTGCTAGGAATTGGAGTTAAAAGAATGCACAAAGTGTCAAACTCATACCCTAACTTGGCGATGAGCTCGCTACGGCGGCAACGGGGGTGAAGATTTCCGTTGACGGCGGCGGAGACCAGCAGCGGGAGGTCACTAGCGACGAGAAGACGATACGGAGACCCAAGGCGGCATAACAGGACACACGCGTGCGAAGAGGTTTTGGAGGAATTTCCAAAATTTGACCCGTCGGTATATATATCCTGACACTATCGGTGCGACTGAGTGGAACAACTCGGTGGCACCGAGATGCAGAATCGCAAGCAGTTGCTGCAACTCGGTGAGACCGAAGAGTCCTAATCGGTTACACCGAGATTGAAAACTAGATCAACCCAGTGAACTCGATGTGACCAAAATGGATGAATCGGTCAGACCAAAATACACAGAGTGGTTTTGGAAGTTTAAGTCTATGACGAATCGGGAACTTGAGTGCTCCTCTCCCAGAGGGTTCGAATTTGACTTGTTCAAACTTTGTGATGTAGCATGAATAGAGTTTGAGACGAGAAAGATAGCTAGAGGAAGTTCTTAGGCATTCTTGTCCATCCATTTGGCAAAAAAAGAAGAGCCAAACAATCAAAGAAACAAATGGATGTCCTCGAATGAGAAACATATGCAATCAACATGATCACACAATAAAATGACAAATGAAATATGTGGCAAAGCATGCATAATCACTCCAGCATCTATCAAGCAATTGGCGATGACTAGGTCATCTATATATGAGTATATTGACTTAAGAGTCAAATGAGAACATTTGATCACAGGTCATACTCATCGTTTAAGCACAAGTGGGGTTACCACTTCTACAAAAAGCATTGTTGTGTTCACACCATTAGAGTTGCTTTAGCTCAAATAATAGAGTAAAGCTCCCCTAGATTTGATATCCCCCCTAAGAGGGATGAACTAACCTTGGGTTTTGTCGATGATGACTTCATGTAGATGTTGAAGATGTGGATGCTCATTGTTGATGTATATCATTTGAAGCAATCCATTGGAGTGAGTTGCACTTTCAATGCCTACATGGGTTAGTCCCACAAGGAACAAACAAGGATATCCATAGACATAGAGTGAAGCACACACATGATGATGTCCATGAAATCATTAGGTCACCTTGTCCCTTGTCTTACCAACAAAAGGGTTTGTGATTCCTTGAACTAGTGTAAGATGTTGAAGTTGGTTGCACTTGTTCTTGCCAAAATGAATATGAGTGAAGTATGTTGGCGGAGCCACCCTCAAGAACTCTCTAGTTCTTCTTCTTCGGGACCCACATCGTCTTGATGGGAATCCTTGGGGTTGTAGATGTACTTGATGAAGTAGAACTTGATGTAGTCTTGAGAACCCACTTGACCAAGGCCTTTGGTGCATCTTCAAATGCATCAATCTCCTCTTGAAGCTTGTCCTTGCCTTTTATCTTATGGTCTTGTGGTGGAAGATCATCTTGAGCTTGTGTTCCCGTGAAGGAAGTAGGATCATACTTCTCTTGTTGAGTAACAAACTTCATCTTGGGGTATTGATCTTCTTCCCACTCAACTCCATTGGCATTGAACTTTCGTTCAAAACCAACACCTTGATTCTTCCGGTGCCTTCCTTGCTTGCGTACAATTTCCTCAAATTGCTTACTTCCGGCAAGACTCTTGTAAACACCTTTCTCTATAATTCCCTTCAATAAGCTATTTTCTTGCTTAAGTGTAACTTGGCTAAGAGAATCATTAGTGGAATCAAGAGAACTACTAGAAGCAACAATATTGATGTAGCATGATTATTGTTACTACTAGAATAAGAATCTTTCTTGTTCTTGTTGCTAGATTTTACTTGTGGCATGTAAGTAGACAAGAGTAAACGCTTGGCAATGTAAGAAGAACATTTCTTCCGAAAATCATCATTGATGGATTTTAAGAACCCATGTTCTTGATCAAGGGTGAGCTTCTCAAAGCATAGCTTCTCATGAGTTTTTAAAAGTTCTTGATGATCTTCTAAAGTAGTTTCATGGGTTAACTTAAGAGTGTTTAGTTCTTTAGTTAGACGCTCAATCTCCTTCTTATCATTGTCATTCGTTTCATCCTGTTTAGCATGATTAACAACATTTTCATCATAGTATTCATCACTAGAGTTGTCAACAAGTAAATCATCATCACCTAGCAAGTCATCTTCATCACTATTGAAATCAACATACTTGGGGTGTGTTACCTTGGGGCCTTTAGCCATGAAGCATCTCCCAATTCCTTCATTTGGTGAATCAAATATGTCAAAGGAGTTGGTTGACACAAGTGCTAGACCGGCAACACCTTCATCTTGAGTATATTCGGAGTCAGAGTGATAACTTCTCTCGGAGTGATGGTCGGAGCCGGATACTCATTCACCAACATGAGCTTGATGTCTTTGTGTTGTGGAGCTCCTTGATGACTTGTCATTCCTTTCCGAATCCTTGCTTCTTCGAGAGGTTCTTTGTTCATAGCAATCATCTCTACTCCTTCTCTCTCTTGGAGGTGATTCTTCCCTTTTGCTTCTCCTTTTAGGTGAGTCTTCTATTCTTTTGTAGGGAGCCATACACTCATTGGAGTAGTGTCCGGGTCTTCCACAATTGTAGCAATTTCGCTCATGACTAGAAGATTTTTTGTCATTGTATGACCTTGACTTGGAACTTCTTTCCTTGCTTCTACTCTTGTAGAATTTGTTCAAGTTCTTCACCATTAAGCTCAATTCTTCATTGAAGGCTTGTTTCTCATTTTATGATGTAGGAGCATCACATGAGGCTTTATAAGCAACACTGGACTTGTTGTGAAGCTCTTCTTTATCCTTGAGTGACATCTCATGAGCAACAATTCTTCCAATGACTTTGGTTGGCTTGAGATCTTTGTAGTTTGGCATCATTTGGATCAAAGTGCACACGGTATCATATTTTCCATCCAAGGCTCTCAATATCTTTTTGATGATGAATTTGTCGGTCATCTCTTCACTTCCTAGGCCGACAATCTCATTTGTGATGAGAGCAAGCCTAGAGTACATTTCAGCGACACCTTCACCATCCGCCATTTAGAACTTGTCAAGTTGACTTTGAAGCACATCCAACTTGGATTCCTTGACGGACTCGGTACCTTCGTGCATATCAATCAAATTATCCCAAATTTCCTTTGCATTCTCAAGACGGCTGATTTTGTTGAATTCTTCGGGGAACAATCCATTGAAGAGGATATTGCAAGCTTGAGCATTGTATTACAACATCTTCAATTCTTCCACGGTAGCTTCACGATTCGGTTCTCTCCCATCAAAGAATTCACCTTGCAAACCAATACACAAAATAGCCCAAATGGCGGGGTTATGTCCAAGAATATGCATTTTCACCTTATGTTTCCAACTAGCAAAATTAATACCATCAAAGTAAGGACCTCTACGGTGGTAATTTCCCTCGCTAGACGCCGTACTCTCCTAGGTTGTGAAACCAAGGCTATGATCACCAAAGCTATGGAAATCAAGGCAAATGGAGACCAAAGCTCTGATACCACTTGTAGGATCAAAAGTATGTCTAGAGGGGGGGGGGGTGATTAGACTACTTGACCAAATAAAAACTTAACCTTTTCCTAATTTTAGTTCTTGGTAGATTTTAGCAACTTATCACAAGTCAAGCAATCACAATACAATTCAAGCAAGCATGCAAAGAGTATATGAGCAGTGGAAAGTAAAGCATGCAACTTGCAAGAAAGTAAATGGGAGGAGTTTGGAGGGAGAAAATGCAATGTTGACATGGAGATTTTTGGCGTGGTTCCGATAGGTGGTGCTATCGTACATCCATGTTGATGGAGACTTCAACCCACGAAGGGTAACGGTTGCGCGACTCCATGGAGGGCTCCACTCATGAAGGGTCCATGAAGAAGCAACCTTGTCTATCCCACCATGGCCATCGCCCACGAAGGACTTGCCTCACTTGGGTAGATCTTCACGAAGTAGGCAATCTCCTTGCCCTTACAAACTCCTTGGTTCAACTCCACAAACTTGACGGAGGCTCCCAAGTGACACCTAACCAATCTAGGAGACACCACTCTCCAAAAGGTAATAGATGGTGTGTTGATGATGAAGTCCTTGCTCTTGTACTTCAAATGATAGTCTCCCCAATACTCAACTCTCCCTCACAGATTTGGCTATGGTGGAAAGATGATTTGAGTGGAAAGCAACTCGGCGAAGGCTAGAGATCAAGATTCTTGTGGTTGGAATGGAATGTCTTGGTCTCAACACATGAGTAGGTGGTTCTCTCTCAGAAAATGAGTAGTGGAAGTGTAGGCACGTTCTGATGGCTCTCTCCACGAATGAAGAGTGGGTGGAGGGGTATATATAGCCTCCACACAAAATCTAACTGTTACACACAGATACCAAAACTCGGTGAGACCGAATGTTAAAACTTGGTCAGACCGGTTCAGGTCAAAATATGAATGTTAGGCTTTTCGGTGGGACTGATACAGTCAACTCGGCGAGACCAATGCGCTAGGGTTAGGGCATAATGTAATCTTGGTGTGACCGATCACATGAACTCGATGGGACCAATTTCAGTAATAGGCACATAGAGAGTTGGTCAGGCAAACTTGGTGGGACCGATTCGCTCATCTCGGTGAGACCGAAATGTTACGAAAAGGAAACAAGGAATTTGCATTGCAGACTCGGTGGGACTGGTTCGCTCATTTCGGTGGGACCAAAATGTTAGAAAAAGGAAACAGTGAGTTTGCAATCGCATCTCGGTGAGACCGAGATCCCTATCGGTGAAACCGAAGTGACTAGGGTTTGTGGCAGTGGCTATGTCAAATTAACTCGGTGGCGCCAGATATATCAAATCGGTGGGGCCAAGTTTGACTTTTGGGTTTAGGACATATGTGGAAATGAGAAAGTGGTTGAGGGTTTTTGGACATTATCACTAAGCATTTTGAGCAAGTAAGCCATTAAGAAACACCTCATCCCTTTTTAATAGTGTTGGCTTTCCTATGGACTCAATGTGATCTTGGATCACTTAAATAAAAATTTAGAGTCTTGAGCTTGTTGCCAATATGTGTCCTTAGCATTTTCAGGGGTCCACATCTCTAGTCCATGCCATGCTAGTCATTGAACTTTCTAAAATGATCATCTTGAAAGAGCATTAGTTCAATGAGCTATATGTTGTTAAGAATTACCAAAACCACCCAGGGATTAGTTGCACTTTCATGTTCCTTTTGTTTTTTATGATGATTGAGTAGAAGCATTTGAAATACTTAAGAAAGCCTTGATTTCTGCACCTATTATTCGCCACCTGATTGGAATTTACCCTTTGAAATTATGTGTGATGCTAGTGATTATGCTGTTGGTGCTGTACTAGGACAAAGAGTTGATAAGAAATTAAATGTCATCCAATATGCTAGTACAACTCTAGAGAGTGCCCAGAGAAATTATGCTACTACTGAAAATGAATTTTTAGCAGTTGTATTTGCTTGTGATAAGTTCAGACCTTATATTGTTGATTCCAAAGTAACTGTTCACACTGACCACGCTGCTATTAAATACCTTATGGAAAATAAAGATGCTAAACCTAGACTTATTAGATGGTTTCTCTTGCTACAAGAATTTGATTTGCATATTATTGATAGAAAGAGAGTTGAAAACCCCGTTGCGGACAACTTGTCTAGGTTAGAAAATGTTCTTGATGACCCACCACCTATTGCTGATAGCTTTCCTGCTGAACAATTAGCTATCATAAATGCTTCTCATACTGCTCCATGGTATGCTGATAACCCACAAGTATAGGGGGTCATTTGTAGCCTTCTTCAATAAATAAGAGTGTCGAACCCAATGAGGAGCTAAAGGCAGAACTATATTCCCTCAAGTTCTATCGACCAGCGATACAACTCTACGCACACTTTTCATTTGCTTTACCTAGAACAAGTATGAAATTATTTTGCAAGAATAAAACTATGAGTACTTTGTGAGAATAAAACTACAGATAAATTGCAACGTAACAAAAGTGGATAGCTTTTGTCAATAAGAAAGTCATTTGTCCCTAGGCAATCGATAACAAGTACCGGTAATCATTCTTGCAATTTTATATGAGGGAGAGGCATGAGATAACATACTTTATCTACTTGGATCATATGCACTTATGATTGGAACTCTAGCAAGCATCCGCAAATACTAAAGATCATTAGGGTCGTGAAACTGATGTCTACTACACAACCTTCTTCTTGTAGACGTTGTTGGGCCTCCAAGTGCAGAGGTTTGTAGGACAGTAGCAAATTTCCCTCAAGTGGATGACCTAAGGTTTATCATTCCGTGGGAGGCATAGGATGAAGATGCTCTCTCTCCAACAACCCTGCAACCAAATAACGGAGAGTCTCTTGTGTCCCCAACACACCCAATACAATGGTAAATTGTATAGGTGCACTAGTTCAGCGAAGAGGTGGTGATACAAGTGCAATATGGATGGTAGATATAGGTTTGTGTAATCTGAAACTATAAAAACAGCAAGGTAACAAGCAATAAAAGTGAGCGGAAACGGCATTGCAAGGCTTCGAAACAAGGCCTAGGGTTCATACTTTCACTAGTGCAAGTTCTCTCAATAATAATAACATAACTGGATCATATAACTATCCCTCCACATGCCACAAAGAGTCACTCCAAAGTCACTAATAGCGGAGAACAAACGAAGAGATTATTGTAGGGTACGAAACCCCTCAAAGTTATTCTTTCCGATCAATCCATTGGGCTATTCCTATAAGTGTCACAAACAGCCCTAGAGTTCGTAGTAAAATAACACCTTAAGACACACATCAACCAAAACCATAATGTCATCTAGATACTCCAATGTCACCTCAAGTATCCGCGGGTTTGATTATATGATATGCATCACACAATCTCAGATTCATCTATTCAAACCAACACAAAGAACTTCAAAGAGTGCCCCAAAGTTTCTACCGGAGAATCAAGACGAAACGTGTGCGAACCCCTATGCATAAGTTCACAAGGTCACTGAACCCGCAAGTTGATCTCCAAAACATACATCAAGTGGATCACGTGAATATCCCATTGTCTGTCACCACAGATAAGCACATGCAAGACATACATCAAGTGTTCTCAATCCTAAAAGACTCAATCCGATAAGATAACTTCGAAGGGAAAACTCAATCCATTACAAGAAGGTAGAGGGGGAGAAACATCATAAGATCCAACTATAATAGCAAAGCTCGCGGTACATCAAGATCGTGCCATATCAAGAACACGAGAGAGAGAGAGAGAGAGAGAGAGAGAGAGAGGGAGATCAAACACATATCTACTGGTACATACCCTCAGCCCCGAGTGTGAACTACTCCCTCCTTGTCTTGGGGAGCGCTGGGATGATCAAGATGGCCATCGGTGATGGACCCCCCCTCCGGTAGGGTGCCGGAATAGGGTCCCGATTGGTTTTTGGTGACTACAGAGGCTTGTGGTGGCGTAACTCCCTAGGGGCCCCACGGGGAGTCCAAGAGGTAGGGGCGCGCCCTAGGGGGGCGCCCTCGGGACTCTTATACGGTAAATTTTCATTCCAGTATTTTATATATTTTCCAAAAATATTCTCCGTTGGTTTTCAGCGCATTCCGAGAACTTTTGTTTCTGCACAAAAACAACACCACGATAGTTCTGCTGAAAATAGCGTCAGTCCGGGTTAGTTCTAACCAAATCATACCAAAGTCATGTCAAAATATTATAAACATGGCATGAATACCTCAAAAATTAAAGATATGTTGGACACGTATCAAGCATCCCCAAGCTTAATTGTTGCTCGTCCTCGAGTATGTAAACGATAAAAATAGAATTTTTGATGTGGAATGCTACCTAACATATTTATCTATGTAATCTTCTTTATTGTGGCAAGAATATTCAGATCCATAAGATTCAAAACAAGAGTTTAATATTGACATAAGAACAATAATACTTCAAGCATACTAACAAAGCAATCATGTCTTCTCAAAATAACAAGGCCAAAGAAAGCTATCCCTACAAAATCATATAGTCTGGCTATGCTCTATCTTCATCACACAAAAAATATTTAAATCATGCACAACCCCGATGACAAGCCAAGCAATTGTTTCATACTTATGTTCTCAAACTTTTTCAATCTTCACGCAATACATGAACGTGAGCCATGGATGTAGCACTATAGGTGGAATAGAATGGTGGTTGTGGAGAAGACAAAAAGGAGAAGATAGTCTCACATCAACTAGGCGTATCAACAGGCTATGGAGATGCCCGTCAATAGATATCAATGTGAGTGAGTAGGGATTACCATGCAACGGATGCACTAGAGCTATACGTGTATGAAAGCTCAAAAAGAAACTAAGTGGGTGTGCATCCAGCTTGCTTGCTCACGAAGACCTAGGGCATTTTGAGGAAGCCCATCATTGGAATATACAAGCCAAGTTCTGTAAATAAAATTCCCACTAGTATATGAAAGTGACAACATAGGAGACTCTCTATCATGAAGATCATGGCTCTCCTTTGAAGCACAAGTGTGGTAAAAGGATAGTAGATTGCCCCTTCTCTCTTTTTCTCTCTTTTTTATTTTTTTTATTTGGGACTTTTTTATGGCCTCATTTTTATTTTATCTCTCTTTTTTTTGTCCGGAGTCTCATCCCGACTTGTGGGGCAATCATAGTCTCCATCATACTTTCCTCACATGGGACAATGCTCTAATAATGAAGATCATCACACTATTATTTACTTACAACTTGAAAAATTACAACTCGATACTTAGAACAAAATATGACTCTATATGAATGCCTCCGGTGGTGTACCGACATGTGCAATGAATCAAGAGTGACATGTATGAAAGAATTATGAATGGTGGATTTGCCACAAATACGATGTCATCTACATGATCATGCAAAGCAATATGACAATGATGAAGCGTGTCATAATAAACGGAATGGTGGAAAGTTGCATGGAAATATATCTCGGAATGGCTATGGAAATGCCATAATAAGTAGGTATGGTGGCTGTTTTGAGGAAGGTAATGGTGGGTGTATGGTACCGGCGAAAGTTGTGCGATACTAGAGAGGCTAGCAATGGTGGAAGGGTGAGAGTGCGTATAATCCATGGACTCAACATTAGTCATAAAGAACTCACATATTTATTGCAAAAATCTACTAGTTATCGAAACAAAGTACTACATGCATGCTCCTAGGGGGATAGATTGGTAGGAAAAGACCATCGCTCATCCCTGACCACCACTCATAAGGAAGACAATCAATAAATAAATCATGCTCCAACTTCATCACATAACGGTTCACCATACGTGCATGCTACGGGAATCACAAACTTTAACACAAGTATCTCTCAAATTCACAACTACTCACTAGCATGACTCTAATATCACCATCCTCATATCTCAAAACAATCATAAAGAATCAAACTTCTAATAGTATTCAATGCACTTCATATGAAAGTTTTTATTATATCCCCCTTGGATGCCTATCATATTAGGACTAGTTTTGTAACCCAAGCAAATTACCATGCTTTTCTGAAAGACTCTCAAAATAATATAAGTGAAGCATGAGAGTTCATCTATTTATTCAAAATAAAACCACCACCGTGCTCTAAAAGATATAAGTGAAGCACTAGAGCAAACGACAAACTACTCCAAAAGATATAAGTGAAGATCAATGAGTAGTTCAATAATTATGTAACTATGTGAAGACTCTATAACATTTAAGAATTTAAGATCTTGGGATATTATTCAAACAGCAAGCAAAATAAAATAAAAGAAAATGACGTTCCAAGCAAAACACATATCATGTGGTGAATAAAATATAGCTCCAAGTAAAGTTACTGATGAATGAAGACGAAAGAGGGGATGCCATCCGGGGCATCCCCAAGCTTAGGCTCTTGGTTGTCCTTAAATATTACCTTGGGGTGCCTTGAGAATCCTGAAGCTTAGGCTCTTGCCACTCCTTATTCCGTAGTCCATCAAATCTTTACCCAAAACTTGAAAACTTCACAACACAAAACTCAACAGAAAATCTCATAAGCTTCGTTAGTATAAGAAAATAAATCACCACTTTTGGTACTGTTGTGAATTCATTCTTTATTCATATTGGTGTAATATCTACTGTATTCCAACTTCTCTATGGTTCATACCCTCCAATACCACTCATAGATTCATCAAAATAAGCAAACAACACATAGAAAACAGAATCTGTCAAAAACAGAACAGTCTGTAGTAATCTGTAACTCTCGAATACTTCTGTAACTCCAAAAATTCTGAAAAAATTAGTTCCACCTGAGAAATTTTTGCACCAATCCATAGCAAAACGAATCAGGTCAAAATCACGTTTCAATAAGATTCTGGAATTATTTACTGAGAGCAATAGTTTCTGATTTTCAGCAGGATCAACACAACTATCACCACAAGCTATCCTAAAGGCTTTACTTGGCACTTTATTGAAACAAAAGCTATGAAACATGATTAATACAGTAGCTTAATAATGTGTACACACAAAAACAGTAAGGGTAAATGTTGGGTTATCTCCCAACAAGCGCTTTTCTTTAATGCCTTTTTAGCTAGGCATGATGATGACAATGATGTTCACATAAAAGATAAGAATTGAAACACAAAGAGAGCATCATGAAGAATATGACTAGCAAATTTAAGTATAACCCACTTCCTATGCATAAGGATTTTGTGAGCAAAACAACTTATGGGAACAAGAATCAACTAGCATAGGAAAGCAAAACAAGCATAGCTTCAAGATTTTCAACACATAGAGAGGAAACTTGATATTATTGCAATTCCTACAAGCATATATTCCTCCCTCATAATAATTTTCAGTAGCATCATGAATGAAGTCAACAATATAACCATCACATAAAGCATTCTTTTCATGAGTCACAATCATAGAAATTTTATTACTCTTCACATAAGCAAATTTCTTCTCATGAATAATAGTGGGAGCAAACTCAACAAAATAACTATCATGTGAGGCATAATCCAATTGAAAATTAAAATCAAGATGGCAAATTTCATGGTTATCATTATTCTTTATAGCATACATGTCATCAAAATAATCATCATATATAGCAACTTTGTTCTCATAATCAATTGGAACCTCTTCCAAAATAGTGGATTCATCACTAAATAAAGTCATG
Source organism: Triticum aestivum (assembly GCF_018294505.1). Lineage (NCBI taxonomy): Eukaryota > Viridiplantae > Streptophyta > Magnoliopsida > Poales > Poaceae > Triticum > Triticum aestivum. The sequence continues at coordinate 564,136,870 of NC_057801.1, forward strand.
ACCTCTCCAAATCCACTTTCATAATTATCACAATAAGATTCAACAACCTCTGAAATAGTGGGATAATTACTTCCTAAAGTTGACACTCTTCCAAACCCACTTTCATCAATATAATCATCATAAATAGGAGGCATGCTTTCATCATAATAAATTTGCTAATCAAAACTTGGGGGACTAAAAATATCATATTCATCGAACATAGCATTCCCAAGCTTGTCGCTTTGCATATCATTAGCATCATGGATATTAAAAGAATTCATACTAACAACATTGCAATCATGCTCATCATTCAAATATTTTATGCCAAACATTCTAATGCATTCTTCTTCTAGCACTTGAGCACAATTTTCCTTTCCATCCTTTTCATGAAAGACATTAAAAAGATGAAGCATATGAGGCACCCTCAATTCCATTTTTTTGTAGTTTTCTTTTATAGACTAAACTAGTAATAAAACAAGAAACTAAAAGATTCAATTGCAGGATCTAAAGATATACCTTCAACAAGCACTACCCCCCCCCCCCCGCAACGGCGCAAAAAAGAGCTTGATGTCTACTACACAACCTTCTTCTTGTAGACGTTGTTGGGCCTCCAAGTGCAGAGGTTTGTAGGACAGTGGAAAATTTTCCTCAAGTGGATGGCCTAAGATTTATCAATCCGTGGGAGGCGTAGGATGAAGATGGTCTCTCTCATACAATCCTGCAACCAAATAACAGAGAGTCTCTTGTGTCCCCAACATGCCCAATACAATGGTAAATTGTATAGGTGCACTAGTTCAGCAAAGAGATGGTGATACAAGTGCAATATGGATGGTAGATATAGGTTTTTGTAATCTGAAAAATATAAAAACAGCAAGGTAACAAGTAATAAAAGTGAGAGAAAATGGTATTGCAATGCTTTGAAACAAGGCCTAGGGTTCATACTTTCACTAGTGCAAGTTCTCTCAACAATAATAACATAATTGGATCATATAACTATCCCTCAACATGCAAGAAAAGAGTCACTCCAAAGTCACTAATAGCAAAGAACAAACGAATAGATTATTGTAGCGTGCGAAACCACCTCAAAGTTATTATTTCCAATCAATCTATTGGGCTATTCCCATAAGTGTCACAAATAGCCCTAGAGTTCATAGTAAAATAACACCTTAAGACACACATCAACCAAAACCCTAATGTCACCTAGATACTCCAATGTCACCTCAAGTATCCGTGGGTTTGATTATACGATATGCATCACACAATCTCAGATTCATCTATTCAAACCAACACAAAGAACTTCAAACAGTGCCCCCAAGTTTCTACCGGAGAGTCAAGACGAAAACGTGTGCCAACCCCTATGCATAAGTTCACAAGGTCACTAAACCCGCAAATTGATAACCAAAACATACATCAAGTGGATCACGTGAATATCCCATTGTCACCACAGATAAGCACATGCAAGACATACATCAAGTGTTCTCAAATCCTTAAAGATTCAATCTGATAAGATAACCTCAAAGGGTCAACTCAATCCATTACAAGAAGGTAGAGGGGGAGAAACGTCATAAGATCCAACTATAATATCAAAGCTTGCGGTACATCAAGATCGTGCCATATCAAGAACGCGAGAGAGAGAGAGAGAGAGAGAGAGAGAGAGAGATCAAACACATAGCTACTAGTACATACCCTTAGCCCCGAGGGTGAACTACTCCCTCCTCGTCATGGAGAGCGCCAGGATGATGAAGATGGCCACCGATGATGGATACCCCCTCCGGCAGGGTGCCAGAATAGGGTCCCGATTGGTTTTTGGTGGCTATAGAGGCCTGCGGCAACGGAACTAACGATCTAGGTTTCTCTTTGGGGGTTTCTGTATTTATAGGAATTTTTGGCGTCGGTCTCACGTCAGGGGGCCCCACAGGGAGTCCATGAGGCAGGGGCACGCCCTCCACCATTGTGGGGCCCTAGGGACTCTTCTTTGGTAACTTTTTGTTCTAGTATTTTTTTCATTTTCTAAAAATATTCTCCGTTGATTTTGAACGCATTCCGAGAACTTTTATTTCTGCACAAAAACAACACCGCGGTAGTTCTACTAAAAACAACGTCAGTCTGGGTTAGTTCTAACCAAATCATACCAAAATCATGTAAAAATATTATAAACATGACATGAATACATCAAAAATTATAGATACGTTGGAGATGTATCAGAAACCCAACCATAGCATTAAGTATCAAGTCCTCTTTACTCCCATACGCCATAACCCACTTATCTGCATTTAGGCTGTTGTCACCCCCGCAACACTGACAATAAGCAAACCATGAACATATTGCAACACCCTACAGAGGGGGCCCCTCACGGTTGCATGGTACGGAGGGCATAGTAGGGCAGCACCAAAAATAAAATATGCAATCATACCAACCAAGATCACGATTAACCCATAGGACAAAACGGATCTACTCAAACATCATAGGATAACCATAGATCATTGGAAAATAATATATGGAGTTGAGCACCATGTTTAAGTAGATATTATAGTGGGGGGAAGAGGTGTTACACTACTACATAGAGGGGGAGAAAGTTGGTGTTGACGGTAGCAACGTTGTTGATGTAGATCGCCATCACGATCCTAGCCCTGGCGGCACCCCAGTGCCACCAGGAGAGTGGGGGAGAGAGCCCCCCCCTCCTTCTTCTTCCTTGGCCTCCCTCCTAGATGGGAGGAGGGTTCCCCCTCTTGTCCATGGTCTCCATGGCGGCGGAGGGGCAAGAGCCCCTCCGAGATTGGATCTCCCTCTCTGTTCTCTTCTGTTTCACGTTCCCCAGATCTAGCCCTTCATGGTTTCTTAAATTCCTGGAGACCCATAACTATGATTGTGCTGATCTTTTTACACATTTTTTTTCCGTGTATAAGCTTCCTTGCGCCCGAAGTATAGCTCCAACCGACGTTCGAGGAGGGCACGATATGTCAGGGCGCGCCTGGGCCTGGTGGCGCACCCTGGTAGGTTGTGGTGGCCTCGGGCCTCCGTTTACGTTGATTCCACCTCCTAAAATTCACAAATATTCCAAAATAATTCTCCATAGAGTTTTATCACGTTTGGACTTCGTTTGATATGGATTTCCTGTGATACTAAAACATGCAACAAATAGGAACTGGCACTAGGCACTGGATAAGTAAGTTAGTCCAAATAAATCATATAAAAAGTTGCCAAAAGTATGTAAAATTTTAATAATATTGGCATGAAACAATCAAAAATTATAGATACGACGGAGACGTATTAGCATCCCAAAGCTTAATTCCTGCTCGTCCTCGAGTGTTAAATGATAAAAATGATAATTTTTGATGTGGAATGCTACCTAGCATAAACTTGATCATATATCTAGTCATGGCATGAATATTAAGATATAAGTGATTCAAAGCAATAATCTATAATTTGACATAAAGACATCAATACTCAGGCATCCCAACAAACAATCATGTCTTTCAAAATATCAATGCTAAAGAACGTTATCCCTACAAAATCATATAGTCTTGTCATGCTCTGTCTTCCTAACACAAAGTATAAATCATGTACTATCCCGGTGTCAGCCAAGCAATTGGTTCATACTGTTTAACGCGCTTTAGCTTTTTCAACCCTCACGCAATATATGAGCGCAAGCCATGGATATAGCACTACAGGTGGAATAGAGTATGATGATAGGGGTAAATATAAAGAAGACAAAAAAGTAAGAAAGCCTCACATCGACACGGCTAACCAACGAGCTATGGAGATGCCGATCAATTGATATAAATGCGAGGAGTAGGGATTGCCATGCAACGAATGTACTAAGAGCTATAAGTGTATGAAAGCTCCATATGAAACTAAGTGGGTGTGCATCTAATCCTATATTGAAATATTCCCACTAGTATATGAAAGTGACAACATATGAGACTCTCCATATGAAAAAACATGGTGCTACTTTGAAGCAAAAGTGTGGTAAAGGATACTAACAATGGCCCCTTCTCTATTTGTTTTTTTTTTCTTTTTCTTATCTTTCTCTTTTTTCTTTTTTTTCTTTTTTTTCTTTTTCTTTTATTCTCTCATTGTCCGGAGTCTCATCCCGACTTGTGGGGGAATCCTAGTCTCCATCATCCTTTCCTTACCAGGGCACTACTCTAAAAATGATGATCATCACACTTCTATTTACTTATAACTCAAAAGGAATAAAAAATTACAACTCGATACCTATAACAAAATATGACTCTATATGAATGCCTCTCGAAGTGTACCATGAGGTGCAATGATCTAGCGTAACATGTACAAAAATGATGCATGATGGCTGAGCCACAACTACCATGTCAGCTATATGATCATGCAAAGAAATATGATAGTGAATCCTCAAGTCATCAAATGGAAGCGGTGGAAGTTGCATGGCAATATATCTCGGAATGGCCATGGAAAAGCCATAATAGGTAGGTATGGTGGCTGTTTTGAGGAACATATAATAAGGCTTATGTGTGATAGAGCGTATCATATCATGGGGTTTGGATGCACCTCAGAAGTTTGCACCGACTCTCGAGGTGAGAAAGAGCAATGCACAGTACCGTAGAGGCTAGCAAATTGCGGAAAGGTGAGAGTGCGTATAATCCATGGACTCACATTAGTCATAAAGAACTCATATACTTATTGCAAAAGTTTATTAGCCCTCGAAGCAAAGTAATACTACGCATGCTCCTAGGGGGAGGTTGGTAGGAGTTAACCATCGCGCGCCCCCGACCTTCACACAAAGATAGACAATCAAGGATAAACTGTTCTCCAACTTCTCGGCATAATGAGAGACTATACGTGCATGCTTCGGGAATCACAAACCTTAACACCAATATTCTTACTAACCACAACCGTTTACTAGTACTTCCCACATATTCCATCTCTATATCACAAAACTATTGCAAGGAATCAAACATATTATATTCAGTGATCGCTAAGTTTTATGTAGGATTTTTATGACTAACCATGCAAATGATCAATTCCATTTGTCTCTCTAAATAGATGTAAGTGAAGCATGAGAGTTTAATCTTTCTACAAAATATCATGCTCTAACAAATATAAGTGAAACAAAAGAGCATTCTACAAACATCGGTTTTCTATGTAAAGAGAAACAGGCAATCCACACTTCAAATGATATAAGTGAAGCACATGAAGCATTCTATAAAACCATACTCAAAAGATATAAGTGAAGTGCAATGAGCATTCTATAAATTAACAATGGAGTATCTCATACCAGCATGGTGCATAAAATAAAAAGGAAAACTAAATGCAAAAGACGCTCCAAGATTTGCACATATCACATGAACGAAACAAAGACGAAAACATACCAATACTTATTGAAGAAAGATGGGATGCCTTCCGGGGCATACCCAAGCTTAGACACTTGAGTCTCCTTGAATATTTAGTTTTGGTGCCTTATGCATCCCCAAGCTTGAGCTCTTGCCTCTCCTCCTTCTCCTCATATCGAGACCTCCTCGATCTTTGATCACTTCATCCACACAAAACTCAACAGAAAGCTCGGTAAGACCCGTTAGTATAATAAAGCAAATAACTACTCTAAGTACTGTTGCAAACCAATTCATATTTTGTTTTTTCATTGTAGCTACTGTAATATAACTTTTCCATGGCTCATACCACCGATAAAAATTGATAGTTTCATCAAAACAAGCAAAACAATGCATCAAAAACAGAATATGTCTTAAACAGGACAGTCTATAGTAATCTGAACATCTACCATACTTATGGTACTCCAAAAATTCTGAACAAATTATGAAAAAATAAAAAAAATATAGCAAGACTGTGCAAAAAGTTTCATAAACGTTTGACGTTCCAGTAAAAAAAATGTAAAATCACGTGCTACAACCAAAGTTTCTGTTTTTGCACTGCACATACCAACAAGCAATCTACTCATCCTAAAGGCAAATCTTGGAACTTTATTTTTATAATACAATGGAATTGTACAAGGGGATAATTATTTTTGTGAGAATCTTCATGAAAAATTCTACATTGTTTCCATGAGCATGAACACAAGTGTTCAAGGTCGACCCTCACTTCCGCAATGCATCACCTTTCAATTGCTTCTCTTTCGTGAAAAGTTTTAAGTTCCCCTCTATATTTTTTTTTGTTTTTAAACTATATAAAAGCACTCAACAGAAATAGATGAATCTCTAAACTTCCGGGTTGTCTCCTTGGCAGCGCTTTCTTTAAAGCCATGAAGCTAGGCATAAAGTGCTCAAGTAATGGATCCACCCGGATCCCAAGGTATATTAAAGTCAATTTGAATTAGCAATGATTTGGCATTTAGTAGTGAGCACGAAGCAACATATATCATGCAATGACAAAGTCTAACTCTCTTCCTATGCATCAGCATGTCATACAAGAACAGTTCATGCACATCAAGTAAAGGCCAATACATAGCATAAGTAGTTTCTTGCAATTTTTTCATGTTGGAAACATAGAGAGATGGAGATGTAGTTCCTATCTTATAATAATTGCAAGTAGGAGCAGAAAGCACATGCATATTATATTCATCAAAATTATCACGTGCAATGGTAAAAGGCAACCCATCAATATAATCCTTAATAAGCGCAAACTTCTCCGGTATAGTGTAGTTTGGATAATTCGGAAAGATAATAGGACTATCAAGTGTGGGTGAAATAGCAACAAATTCATGTTTAACATAAGGAACAATAGCAAGTTCATCTCCAATATCATAATTCATATTGGCATCTTAGCCACAAGCACAGCAAGCATCATCAAAAAGAGATATTTCAAATGAATCAACAGGATCATAGCAATTATCATAGCATTCATCCTTCAGTAAGAACGAAGGGACATTAAACAATGTATGAGTTTAAGAGTTACTCTCATTAGAAGGTGGGCACAGGTAGCTAATCCGCTCTTCCGCCTTTTGTTCTTCACTCTCCTCGTCATCTTTTTCATCCAATGAGCTCACAGTTTCATCAATTCCTTCTTCCATAGACTCCTGCAAAATATTAGTCTCTTATTGGACAGCGGAGACTTTCTCAATAAACGCATCATATCGGAATTGTATTTATAGTTATCATAGAAACATTTAAAGATAGCAAACTTTTTAGGTCTATAAACTGAATCATCAAAATCTTCAAACTTTTCAAACAAAGATTCAATTTCATAAGCACCCTTAAAAGCAACAAATTATTCTATTTGTTCCACATCATAATAATCATATATACCATTAGCATAAGAAGCCAAGGTTTCATTATCATTAAATTTGCATGAAAAGGGAAGGTGTGGAGCGTTCATCCTGGAGCAACAAGTATAATCATATCTCAAGCATAGACCCCGAGCATACCAATGCAACATATAAATTTGATCCCATAAAACTTTCCCTTTTTGTGTCAAGCGATAATCCCTAAAGTATTCACGTTGACCCAACGTTACTCCCATTATCAAGTTGAATTGGGTTTTCTCAGGATTATCAAAGTAGTGCATAATATTTTTCACATAACGAGCATCGAGGGTTTCAGGAGGTTCCCCATCTCCATGAGTAGCAAGTACCACTAATTTTTTTGGTGTTTTGTGTTCCATATCCATAACTAAAGATAGAGAACAGCTTAGAACGGAAAATAAAAACTATTTAGTGGTAAAGCAAACAAGCACACACGAGAATATTCACCCCACGCTATTGCTCCCCGGCAACGGCGCTAGAAAGAGGTCTTGATAACTCGCAAGTATAGGGGGTCATTTGTAGTCTTCTTCGATAAATAAGAGTGTCGAACCCAACGAGGAGCTAAAGGCAGAACAAATATTCCCTCAAGTTCTATCGACCACCGATACAACTCTACGCACACTTGTCGTTTGCTTTACCTAGAACAAGTATGAAGTTATTTTGCAAGAATAAAACTATGAGTACTTTGCGAGAATAAAACTACGGATAAATTGCGAGGTAATAAAAGTGGATAGCTTTGGTCAATAAGAAAGTCATTTGTCCCTAGGTAATCGATAACAAGTACCGGTAATCATTCTTGCAATTTTATATGAGGGGGAGGCATGAGCTAACATACTTTCTCTACTTGGATCATATGCACTTATGATTGGAACTCTAGCAAGCATCCGCAACTACTAAAGATCATTAAGGTCGTGAAACCCAACCATAGCATTAAGTGTCAATTCCTCTTTACTCCCATACGCCATAACCCACTTATCCGCGTTTAGGCTGTTATCACCCTCGCAACACTGACAATAAGCAAACCATGAACATATTGCAACACACTACAGCGGGGGCCCCTCACGGTTGCGCGGGACAGAGTGCATAGTAGGACAACACCAAAAATAAAATATGCATTCATACCAACCAAGATCATGATTAACCCAAAGGACAAAACGGATCTACTCAAACATCATAGGATAACCATAGATCATTGGGAAATAATATATGGAGTTGAGCACCATGTTTAAGTAGAGATTACATCGGGGAGAAGAGGTGTTACACCGCCGCATAGAGGGGGAGAAAGTTGGTGTTGACAGTAGCAAGGTTGTTGATGTAGATCACCGTCACGATCCTAGCCCCGATGGCACTCCGGTGCCACCGGGAGAGAGGGGGAGAGAGCCCCCTCCTTCTTCTTCTCCCTTGCCCCCCCACCTATATGGGAGGAGGGTTCCCCCTCTGGTCCATGGTTTCCATGGCGGCGGAGAGGCAGGAGCCCCTCCGAGATTGGATCTCCCTCTCTGTTCTCTTCTGTTTCGCGTTCCCTAGATCTGTCCCTTCACGGTTTCTTAAATTTTTGGAGATCCGTAACTCCGATTGCGCTGATCTTTTTACATGATTTTTTTTCGGATATAAGCTTCGTTGCTCCTGAAGTATAGCTCCAACCGATGTTCAAGGAGGGCACGATACACCAGGGCACGCTTGGGCCTGGTGGCGCGCCCTGGTGGGTTGTGGTAGCCTCGGGCCTCCGTTTATATTGATTCCACCTCCTAAAATACACAAATATTCCAAAATAATTCTCAGTAGAGTTTTATCACGTTTGGACTTTGTTTGATATGGATTTTATGCGATACAAAAACATGCAACAAACAGGAACTGACACTAGGCACTGGATAAGTAAGTTAGTCCAAATAAATCATATAAAAAGTTGCCAAAAGTATGTAAAAGTTTAATAATATTGGCATGAAACAATCAAAAATTATAGATACAGTGGAGACGTATCATATGCTGATTATGCTAATTACATTGTTGCTAAATTTATACCACCTAGTTTCACATACCAGCAAAATAAAAAGTTTTTCCATGATTTAAGACATTACTTTTGGGATGACACACAGCTTTATAAAGGAGTAGATGGTGTTATTAGACACTGTGTACCTGAGCATGAACAGGAATAGATCCTATGCAAGTGTCACTCCGAGGCTTACGGAGGAGACCACACTGGAGATAGAACTGCACATAAGGTATTGCAATCCGGTTTTTATTGTCCTACTCTTTTCAAAGATGCCCGTAAGTTTGTCTTGTCTTGTGATGAATGCCAGAGAGTTGGTAATATTAGTAGACGTCAGTAAATGCCTATGAACTATTCACTTGTTATTGAACCATTTGATGTTTGGGGCTTTCACTATATGGGACCTTTTCCTTCCTCTAAATGGGTATACACATAATTTAGTTGCTGTTGATTATTTTACTAAGTGGGTAGAAGCTATTCCAACTAGTAGTGCTGATCATAACACTTCTATTAAGATGCTTAAAGAAGTTATTTTTCTGAGGTTTGGAGTCCCTAGATATTTAATGACTGATGGTGGTTCACATTTTATTCATGGTGCTTTTCGTAAAATGCTTGCTAAGTATGATGTTAATCATATAATTGCATCTCCTTATCATCCTCCGTCTAGTGGTCAAGTAGAATTGAGTAATAGAGAGATTAAATTGATTTTGCAAAAGACTGTTAACAGATCTAGAAAGAATTGGTCCAAGAAACTTGATGATGCATTATGGGCCTATAGAACTGCTTAGAAAAATCCTATGGGTATGTCTCTGTATAACATGGTTTATGGAAAAGCATGTCACTTACCTCTTGAACTAGAACATAAGGCATATTGGGCTATTAAAGAGCTCAATTATGATTTCAAACTTGCCGGTGAGAAGAGGTTATTTGAAATTAGCTCGCTTGATGAATGGAGAACCCAAGCCTATGAGAATGACAAATTGTTTAAAAAAAGTTAAAAGATAGCATGAAAAAAGGATACAAAAGCGTGAGTTTAATGTAGGTGATTATGTTTTGCTATACAACTCTCGTTTAAGATTTTTTGCAGGAAAACTTCTCTCTAAATGGGAAGGTCCTTACACTATCGAGGAGGTCTATTGTTTCGGCGCCATCAAAATCAACAACGCCGAAGGCACAAATCCGAAGGTGGTAAACGGTCAAAGAATCAAACATTATATCTCAGGTAATCCCATAAATGTTGAAACCAATGTTATTAACACCGTAACCCCGGAGGAGTACATAAGGGACACTTTCCAGAACATTTCAGACTCCGAAAAGGAATATGTATGTGCTACGGTAAGTAAACCGACTCCAAAACTATTCTAATAGCAATTTCTCTCCGTTTTGGAATATTTAAAAAAATAGGGACATTAAAAGTAGTCTGAAAGAGACACGAGGCATCCACGAGGGTGGAGGGCGCGCCCTACCCCCTGGGCACGCCCCCTGCCTCGTGGCCACCTCATGTGCCCTCTGGACTATGTTTTCTTGCACGATACTTCTTTTGGTCGAAAAATTCAATATATAATCTTCCGAAGGTTTTGATTACCGTACCACGACAATATCTCCTATTTTTGTTTCGAGTTGTTTTCTGCCAGGGTTTTCTAGGCCAGGCATCATGTCGCCCCCCTCCAACAACGTGGGCGACGATGCTTGGCTAATGAAGATAGAGATGAAGAGAGAAGAACTTGGGGGAATCAACGAGGGTGACAAGATCAAGAAGGCCACAGAAGATCAAGTTCCAGCAGTAGAAAAAGAAGACATCCTTCAACCTTACTACAATCATCTTACCCCTAGTGAAATTGAAGCTTTCAAGATCATTGAAATAATTCATGTGCAAAACAAGTATCCCACTCATGAAAATATTTTGTTGCAAGAGCACATCACCACACTCAAGGGCATTAATGCAAGTTGGAGCATCTCCTACGCTCGATGTGTGGCACTACTTCATCAACAACTCCATCATCACCACCTCCGAAGAAAGAGACATAAATACATGGGTATGGGCACTCCCCTTGGCAACTGCCAAGCTTGGGGGAGGTGCCCCGGTATCGTATCACCATCACACTTCTATCTTTATTGTTTTTCTTAGTTTGATCCTTTTGGTTATATCTTGATCTAGTAGAATAAAGTTTTAGTATGATCTAGCTTTGAGTTTTGTTTTGATCTATATCTATGTAATCGAGTCCATGAGTTATATATAATAAAGAGTAGTTTTGAGTTGAGGGCTTTGCTACCTTGATATGATCTTGAGGGAATTAAAGAAATAATAAAAAGAAATAAAAAGATCATATTGATCTTATGGAGAGTAATGAGTTCGCATATGAAGAGTATGATGAATAAAAGTTGTTGAGAGTTGACAAGCATAGTTTTGGTCATCGTTGCAATTAATAGGAAGTAATAAAGAAAGAGAGGTTTTCACATATAAATATACTATCTTGGACATCTTTTGTGATTGTGAGCACTCATTAAAATATGACATGCTAAAAAGTTGATGTTGGACAAGGAAGACAATGTAATGGGTTATGTTTTCTTATATCCGAAAGAGTTATATTGTCATGGATCATCCAACATGTTGAGCTTGCTTTTCTCCCTCATGCTATCCAAAATCTTTGCACCAAGTAGAGATACTACTTGTGCCTCCAAACATCCCTAAACCCAGTTTTGCTATGAGAGTACACCATACCTACCTATGGATTGAGTATCCTTCAAGTAAGTTGTCATCGGTGCAAGCAATAAAAATTGCTCTCTAAATATGTATGATCTATTAGTGTGAAGAAAATAATCTTTATACGAGCTTGTGATATGGAAGAAATAAAAGCGATGGACTGCATAATAAAGGTCCCTATCACAAGCGGCAATATAAAGTGACATTCTTTTGCATTAAGATTTTGTGCATCCAACCATAAAAGCGCTTGACAACCTCTGCTTCCCTTTGCGAAGGGCCTATCTTTTATTTTTACCTTCTACGCCCATACAAGAGTCATGGTGATCTTCACCTTTCCTTTTTACATTTTATCCTTTGGCAAGCACTGTGTGTTGGAAAGATCCTGATATATATATATATATATATCCACTTGGATGTATGGTTTCATAAAGTATTATTGTTGACATTACCCTTGAGGTAAAAGGTTGGGAGGTGAAACTATAAGCCCCTATCTTTCTCTGTGTCTGATTGAACCTTTGTACCCATAAGTACCGCGTGAGTGTTAGCAATTATGAAAGACTAAATGATAGTTGAGTATGTGGACTTGCTAAAAAGCTCTGACTCTTTCCGATGTTATGACAAATTGCAATTGCTTCAATGACTGAGACCATAGTTTGTTAGTATTCAATGAAGTTTCTGATTCATACTTTACCTTGTGAATAGATTGTTACTTTAACATAAGAAACCATATGACAAAATATACATTGTTGTTCGAAAGATGATCATGATGCCCTCATGTCCGTATTTTATTTTATCAACACCTCTATCTCTAAACATGTGGACATATTTTTCGATATCGGCTTTCGCTTGAGGACAAGTGAGGTCTAAGCTTGGGGGAGTTGATAAGTCCATTTTGCATCATGCTTTTATATCATTATTTATTGCAATTTGGGCTGTTACTACACATTATATCACAATACTTATGCCTTTTCTCTCTTATTTTATAAGGTTTACATGAAGAGGGACAATGCCGGTAGCTGGAATTTTGGACTGGAAAGGAGCAAATATTAGAGACCTATTCTGCACAACTTCAAAAGTCCTAAAACTTCATGGAGATCAGTTTTGGAATATATTAAAAATATTGGGTGAAGAAAGCATGAGAGGGGGCCCACCAGTCAGCCACGAGGGCGGAGGGCGCACCCTACCCCCTGGGCGCGCCCCTGCCTCGTGGGCCCCCTGGCAGGCCCTCGACGTCCATCTTCTGCTATATGGTGTCTTTTTTCCCTGAAAAACATACAGAAGCTTTCAGGATGAAGCGCCGCCGTCTTGAGGCGGAACCTGGGCAGGACCAATCTAGGGCTCCGGTGGAGCTGTTCTGCCGGGGAAACATCCCTCTGGGAGGGGGAAATCACCGCCATCGTCATCACCATCGATCCTCTCATCGAGAGGGGGTTACTCCATCAACATCTTCACCAACACCATCTCCTCTCAAACCCTAGTTCATCTCTTGTATCCGATCTTTGTCTCAAAACCTCATATTGGTACATGTGGGTTGTTAGTAGTGTTGATTACTCCTTGTAGTTGATGCTAGTTGGTTTATTCGATGGAAGATCATATGTTCATATCCTTAATGCTATTCAATACCCCTGTAATTATGAACATGAATATGCTTTGTGAGTAGTTACGTTTGTTCCTGAGGACATGGGAGAAGTCTTGTTATAAGTAATCATGTGAATTTGGTATTCGTTTGATATTTTGATCAGATGTATGTTGTCTCTCCTCTAGTGGTGTTATGTGAACGTCGACTACATGAAACTTCACCATGATTTGGGCCTAGGGGAAGGCATCGGGAAATAATATGTAGATGATAGGTTGCTAGAGTGACAGAAGCTTAAACCCTAGTTTGTGCGTTGCTTCATAAGGGACTGATTCGGATCCATATGTTTCATGCTATGGTTAGGTTTACCTTAATTCTTCTTTCGTAGTTGTGTATGCTTGCGAGAGGGGTTAATCATAGGTGGGAGGCTTCTCCAAGTAAGGACAACACCCAAGCACCGGTCCACCCACATATCAAATTATCAAAGTAACGAACGCGAATCATATGAGCATGATGAAAACTAGCTTGACGATAATTCCCATGTGTCCTCGGGAGCACTTTGCTTTATATAAGATTTTGTCTAGGCTTGTCCTATTCTACAAAAAGGATTGGGACACCTTGCTGCACCTTGCTTACTTTTGTTACTTGTTACCCGTTATGAATTACCTTATCACAAAACTATCTGTTACCGATAATTTCAGTGCTTGCAGAGAATACCTTACTAAAAACCGCTTGTCATTTCCTTCTGCTCCTCATTGGGTTCAACACTCCTACTTATCTAAAGGACTATGATAGATCCCCTATACTTGTGGGTCATCAATGGGTTGCTCTCAAATGAAAAGTGTCAACTTCTCTCTAGAGCAGCCAACCAACAAGTGGTTGTGGGGGACGACTATTTATAGCCAGGGGCAACCCGACATGAATTGTTATAAATGCCCTTCTCAGACATGACTATTGTCAGGATAATGATCCGCTCGACAGCTGGCATGCGGCGTAGCAATGGTTGGAAATCGAACTCTCTATTTCGTCTGGCACTCAATTTCCTCACGATAGGCAGATCACACTAGAGAAATCGTAACTCCTCAGCGTGACTAAATTCATCAGCAATGAGATGAACTTCGTCACTATCACTAGCAGATTTGTCAACTATTCCGGAGGTTTCCAAAGGCTTCACTCGAAGTGGCTTGTGTATGTATAGGTTTGAGCATCACTTTGGAAATGTGAAATATGTTTCACCTAGACCCCCTTTTGTCGGCGTTCTGGGAACGGGGTCCCCAGACTTGCCTGCCTGCAGCCTGTGGCGTGGCTCGAGTGGTGGCCCAGTACGGCCCATCTTCATCAGCTCAAACTCAAGACCCTCGTGAGGGGCCAAGCCTCGCGGGGCGGACGATGCAAGGCTTCCTCAGGAGCAGCCTCGCCAGACAGGCTCACGAGGAGGCGGAGAGATCAAGGCAAGGGTACCTCGCGAGGTGCTCGTGACGCAAGCCGTGACAATCAAGACCAAGCGGGCGCCAGGTGGGCGCCGGCCTGCGCAGTGTCCTTGTTTCCTCTTTGGTGCAAAGGGGAAAGCACAGGTGTGGAGTATCGAGGCATCAGGCAAATGTTACCATTTCGGTGCAACGAGACCAAGACCAGCAAAGCGGCAGGATGGAGGTCACCGTGGAGCCTAAGGCAGCGTCATCGCCAGTGCCTTTGGCAGCCGAAGACCAACTTTAGTCAGGATAACTTGTACTAGATGTTCCCCTTCAAAATGGCCGTTGTTGACGCCCTTCCTGCTTAATATTTGGGAAGAGGACCAGGGCCTCTATATATAGGGATAGCCACCATAGTAGAAGGCATCGAGAATATCATCTAGGGCTACGAGAGGATCGAATCCTTCTCAAGCAAACCACCACCGCAAGAACACCTCTCGCGAGGCTGTTCTTCCCCTTGTATTGTTCATCTTCAGCCCCTTGAGGCAATCCACCACACCACACACTAGAGTAGGGTATTACACCACAACGGTGGCCCGAACCAGTATAAATCTTGTGTCCCTTGAGTTGTTCATCGTTTAGCTTAGATCATCGGGAGGCAATCGGACGTGGATTGGTAGGGGGAAGATCTTCGTGCGCACCCCAGAGTTCGAACCTTAAGGGTCTGCCAGAACCCAACATCGGACACCTTTTACTGATTTTCCTATGATTCAATTAAGAAGAAAGAAACTACGAAAAAAAGGCTTCAAGCTTCAAAGTCTTCACATCAATTTCATCAAAAGAAGTATTATTTTCATCACCAAATTCTTCACTTGAAGAAATATATTTTTAGGGGTTGTCTTCCATGGGTTAAACCAAATCTTCAGGGACTATAACTCATATGTACACTCACAAACACATTAGTCCCTCAACCTTGTCTTCAATACTCCAAAATCACTAAGGGGCACTTGATGCACTTACACTTTACAACAATGATCAATACATATTTCTTAGATTTAACTCAATATAAACATGGCTCATACTATGAACATGAAATAAACTCTATATGGATGTATTTGGCAGTGTACTAGATAATTACAATATCTAGCGCGGCGTCTAGGAGCCATTCTAGGCCACTCGTTTTACAAGCAATTCTTTGTTGAAGGAATAGAGTAAGAGCTCACCCACATACGACCTAAACAAGAAATACTGCAACCCATCCACATGACACACATGCATCCGATGGGTTTCTCTCTGTCATTTCGGGTGCTCCTATTTGTCGCACAGGCGACCCCCTCCCAACTAGGCCTGCCCAAGTAGCGAAGCTACTGTATAGCAAGTGCTCAGATGTTTTTTTCTTTAGGTTGTATTACGGTTTTTTAGGGAGATAAAACTTATTTTTTTAAAATGAAGTTTTTTAGACACAAACAATTTTTCTAACATTAAAAATATTTTTTGATTTTTTAGAGAACTAATTTTTTTTTGAAATTTGGGACTTTTTAGAAGTGCTTTTAAATTGAATATTTCTTAAAAATTATGAACATTTTTTGAAATTTTGCTCACTAAAAAAATATGAACAACTTTTAACACATTCATTTTTTTGAAAATTTGAATATGTTTTAGAAATAAAACAAAAACAAAATAAAGCCGGTAAAAACTGTATAAAATTGACCAGAATCTTTTAGAAGGTGTTACACTGGCTAAGGTAAATGGGCGGCAAAATTTCGTGTTTTGACCCTTTTGGCTAACAAATTCAGGATCTGACCCCCTCTGGAAAAATTTCGGGATCTGACCCTTTTGCCTACCGCCAGGGGATGTGGCGGTAGGCTTGCACGCCCTACCGCCATGGGCTCTGGCGGTAGGTCCCTGAACGGCGACTGACGGCCGTCGGCTCATGCTGACATGGAAAAGGGCCTACCGCCATGGTCCCTGGTGGTAGGGTACTGAAGCCTACCGCCAGCACCCATGGCGGTAGGGTCCTAGGAGGTGGATAATGTTGGGAGGGGCTGGTTTGTGGGCCCCACCACCAATTTTCTTCCCCACTCATCTTCTTCCCTGTGCTCAGCCCCTCTCCCTCCTCTCTCCCTCTCACAAACCCCCCTAGATCCCCTCCATTTGCTTGAGATCTCACTAGTGGATCCGGAGCATTTTCATCACCCAAGCTACATCCCCCATTTCCCCTCCTTTTGATTGGTTGTGATCTTTGTTTTGTGTGGATTTGGTCAATTTATTGCAAACCCTAGGTGTTGATCTTGTTGCGTGCATTTATGATGCATTTATGATGCAGTTATGGCTCATTTATGGCAAGGGTTAGGGTTATGTTAGGGGTTAGTGTTAGGGTTATAGTGGTTATGTTGGGGGTTAGGGTTAGGGTTAGGGTTAATGGTTAGGTTAACTTGAGTATCAATAGTAGTTATTTGTCCAATTTGTGCATAATTTAGTTTATTTGTCCATTTGAGTTGGTTGGATGACATATATGGATTGATTTTACTGTTTCCAATTTTCTTAGATGCATAAGCTTGTAAATGTTCATTATTTGGACAAGACGACATTTATGCTTGGAAATGATGATGAAGGGGAAGAGGCTATGGTTTTTGACACAAGTCCAAACTTTGATGATCTTGTAGTTAAAGTGAGAAGCGTCTTACATCTTGGACTGACCCAAATGCCGAGGTTAAGCTTATTGGGAGGTATGACGTTGGATTGGGAGTAAAGTCCCGATTAAAGAGTATGCCCATCACCTCCCAATTGCATTGGAATGTGTATAAGGACAAAGTAGACGCATCACAAGGCAAGTCACTTGAGATATTTGCCACAAAGGTTGACCCCCCTCCTCCCTTGCAAATTGATTTGAACCGCAATGCATCCTCCCCAATACATGATGATAGTGCCGAGGTGTATATTCCCAATTGTTCTAGCCAACCACCAAGTAGCCAACCCAATGAGGATCATATCAATGCTAGCGCCATAGTACTCTGAGTTGATGCTATTCCTCTTGTTCAATAAGATGCTAGTGGTCATGTTGATGATGATGCTATTGTTGCTCAAAAGGATGCTTATGCGGAGAATGAAGAGATTCATTACAATCCCATTGGTAACTTGGATGTCATTGTGCGGCAACAAGACATGGACCGTACCTTCCCTTATAACCGTATGTGTGGGTATAACTCGGATAACGAGGGTCCAGAGGAAGAATTGGATGAGGATGGGTTGACTGTGCAAGAAAATCAAATCTACAATAATGTGACCGACAAGGAAGGAGGGCCGCCATTGTTTAGGGATGTGAGTCTTGCGGACAATGTCGTTGTTGATGGTGGGTTGATATTCGGGTTGTTTGAGCCAACATCGTGCCCCAAATTCAGTGATCCGCGACTAGAAAATGAGGATGAGAATGCTCATTTGAAGAAAGGCATCAAGTTTGGTTCTTTGGTAGATTTCAAGATATGGTTGTGTTACTACGCATTAGGAACCATAGGCCGTTTGTTGTTGGTCATTCAAATCAAAAAGTTTGGTACACAGTCATATGTGACCAAGAAGGTTGCAAATGGAAGGTCCGCGGTAGAAAAATCAAAGAAACCGAGAAATGGGTGTTGAAGAGTTGTGTTGGCACTCACACGTGCGTACCCCCAGACAAGGTCGACCGAAGCAAAGGACACCATCAACTCACGTCTGAGTATCTAGGCTACAAATTGTTGAATCAAATACCACATGATCCAACCGTGAAGGTCAAGTTTCTCATGACTTTGATTGAGGAACTATTCGGATACCCGGTCAAGTATGGGAAGGCATGGATGGCCAAGGCAAACTCTATTAGGATGTTGCATGGTGATTATGAGGCCGCATATAACATTCTGCCCAAGATGTTGGCAGCCATTGCTCATCGAAACGGGCATGCGCCATCCGGTGGAGTCAATTGACGGAGTGTTTCGTCGTGCCTTCTGGAGCTTTGGACAATGCATCAAGGCATTCATGTATTGTCGGCCGGTCTTGTCTATAGATGGTACATTCTTGACCGGCACATACAAGGGCACATTAATGGTGGCGATGGCCCACTCTTCAAATGATAACGTGTTTCCAGTGGCATTTGCCTTGGTGCCTTTGGAGCACGATGATAATTGGGAGTGGTTCATGGGGCATGTGAGAACCAAGGTGATAGGCAAGTGAGAGGTATGCATTATATCGGATCTCCATCATGGGATTCTCAAAGCAATAGACGTTGACATTCCCGGTCTTCCAAAGCTTCAACACGGTTGGTGCATGAGACACTGTTGCAAACTTTTACCAGGCATGCAAGAGCAAGGAGTTTTGCAAAGACCTTACCCTTGTTTGTGTGTCTTTCAACACTGACACATTCAAAAGATGATATGATAAACTCTTCAAGGCTTTGGGGAAGAACAAAGGGGGGAAAGAATTCTTGCTTAGGCACGAGCCGGATAAAGAAAAGTGGTCACACACTTACAATGAAGGAGGTATGTGATGATCCACAAGTATAGGGGATCTATCGTAGTCCTTTCGATAAGTAAGAGTGTCGAACCCAACAAGGAGCAGAAGGAAATGACAAGCGGTTTTCAGTAAGGTATTCTCTGCAAGCACAAAAATTATAGGTAACAAATAGTTTTGTGGTAAGATAATTTGTAATGGGTAACAAGCAATGAAAGTAAATAAAGTGCAGCAAGGTGTCCCAATCCTTTTTGTAGCAAAGGACAAGCCTGGACAAATTCTTATAATGGAAAAGCGCTCCCGAAGACACATGGGAATTATCGTCAAGCTAGTTTTAATCACGCTCATATGATTCATGTTCGTTACTTTGATAATTCGATATGTGGGTGGACCGGTGCTTGGGTACTGCCCTTTCTTGGACAAGCATCCCACTTATGATTAACCCCTATTGCAAGCATCCACAACTACAGAAGAAGTATTAAGGTAAACCTAACCATAGCATGAAACAAGTGGATTCAAATCAGCCCCTTACGAAGCAACACATAAACTAGGGTTTAAGCTTCTGTCACTCTAGCAACCCATCATCTACTTATTACTTCCCAATGCCTTCCTCTAGGCCTAAATAATGGTGAAGTGTCATGTAGTCGACGTTCACATAACACCACTAGAGGAGAGACAACATACATCTCATCAAAATATCGAACGGATACCAAATTCACATGACTACTAATAGCAAGACTTCACCCATGTCCTCAGGAACAAACGTAACTACTCACAAAACATATTCATGTTCATAATCAGAGGGGTATTAATATGCATTAAGGATCTGAACATATGATCTTCCACCAAATAAACCAACTAGCATCAACTACAAGGAGTAATCAACACTACTAGCAACCCACATGTACCAATCTAAGGTTTTTGTACAAAGATTGGATACAAGAGATGAACTAGGGTTTGAGAGGAGATGGTGCTGGTGAAGATATTGATGGAGATTGACCCCCTCCCGATGAGAGGATCGTTGGTGATGAGGATGGTGATGATTCCCCCTTCTCGGAGGGAAGTTTCCTCGGCAGAACAGCTTCGCCGGAGCCCTAGATTGGTTCTACCAAGGTTCTGCCTCGTGGCGGTGGAGTTTCGTCCCGTAAGCTTGCTTATGATTTTTTTCCAGGGTAAAAGACTTCATATAGCAGAAGATGGGCACCGGAGGGCCACGAGGCAGGGGGCGCGCCCAGTCGGGGTGGGCACGCCCCCACCCTCATGGCCAGGGTGTGGGCCCCCTCTGGTAGTTCTTTCACTCAATAATTCTTATTAATTCCAAAAATGACTTTTGTGGAGTTTCAGGACTTTTGGAGCTGTGCAGAATAGGTTTCCAATATTTGCTCCTTTTCCAGCCCAAAATCCCAGCTGTTGGCATTCTCCTTCTTAATGTTAAACCTTGTAAAATAAGAGAGAATAGCCATAAGTATTGTGACGTAACGTGTAATAACATCCCACAATGCAATAAATATCGATATAAAAGCATGATGCAAAATGGACGCATCAACTCCCCCAAGCTTAGACCTCGTTTGTCCTCAAGCGGAAGCTGATATGAAAAATATGTCCACATGTTTAGAGATAGAGGTGTCAATAAAAATAAAATACGGACATGAGGGCATCATGCTAATTCTTATAACAATAACATATATATATTTTGTCATATGATTTCTTATGCTCAAGTAACAATCTATTCACAATGTCAAGTATGATTCATAAACTTCATTGGGAACTAACAAACTATAATCTTAGTCATTGAAGCAATTGCAATTTATCATAACATAGGAAAGAGCCAATAAGAGCTTTTCAGCAAGTCCACATACTCAACTATCATTTAGTCTTCCACAATTGCTAACACTCATGCAATACTTATGGTTCTGGAGTATTAATCGGACACAGAGAAAGATAGGGGCTTATTGCGTTGCCTCCCAATGTTTTACCTCAAGGGTAATGTCAACAATAATAGTTCATGCTAACTTACATCCAATTGGATATATATATATATATATATATATATATATATATATATTAGGATCTTTCCAACACGAGGTGCTTGCCAAAGGATAAAATGAAAAAGGGAAAGGTGAGGATCACCTTGACTCTTGCATAATGTAAAAGACATAAAGTAAAAGATAGGCCTTTCACAGAGGGAAGCAGAGGTTGTCATGTGCTTTTAGGGTTGAATGCACGAAATCTTAATGCAAAAGAACGTCACTTTATATTGCCACTTGTGATATGAACCTTTATTGTGCAGTCCGTCCCTTTTATTACTTCCATATCACACGATCGTATAAAGCTTATTTTCTCCGCACTAATAAGTCATACATATTTAAAGAGCAATTTTTATTGCTTGCAACATGACAACTTACTTGAAGGATCTTACTCAATCCATAGGTAGGTTTGGTGGACTCTCATGGCAAAACTGGGTTTAAGGATATTTGGAAGCACAAGTAGTATCTCTACTTGGTGCAAGGAATTTGGCTAGCATGAGAGGGAAAGGCAAGCTCAACATGTTGGACGATCCATGATAATATACTTTAACTGAGATGTGAGAAAACATAACCCATTACGTTGTCTTCCTTGTCCAACATCAACTCTTTAGCATGTCATAATTTAATGAGTGCTCACAATCATAAAAGATGTCCAAGATAGTATATTTATATGTGAATACCTCTCTTTCTTTATTACTTCCTATTAATTGCAATGATGACCAAAACTATGTTTCTAACTCTCAACAACTTTAAAGCCTCATACTCTCTATGTGAAGTCATTACTATCCATAAGATCAATATGAACTCTTCTATTTCTTTTTGTTCTTTCTATTTTCTCAAGATCATAGCAGGATAGCAAAGCCCTTGACTCAACATTAATCTTTATTATATATAACTCACGGACTCAATTACATAGAGGGATCACAAAGCAAAACTCAAAACTAATTCATACCAAAACTTTATTCTACTAGATCAAGATATTACCAAAAGGATCGAACTAAGTAAAACGGTAAAGATAGGAGTGTGACGGTGATATGATACCGGGGCAACTCCCCCAACTTGGCAGTTGCCAAGGGGAGTGCCCATACGCATGTGGTTATGTCCTCGGAGGTGGTGAAGAAGGAGTTGTTGATGATGTAGGCTTGTCGTCCATCTTCCACGGCATAGGATCACCATTATAGAAGGATGATCGAGTCTCCGGGATACTCAAATCTGCAGCCAAACTCATCCTCTTGAATCTATATTCATACTCACAGATTTGGTTTTATAGGTCATAGATCTGGGCTTGGAGGTGCTCGATTTTCTCATGAAGCTTGAAGATGGTCTCCCCAATGTTCTTGGCGTCCAGATTATGGTTGTTGGTGAACTCCGTGATCATCATCTGGTTGGCGTTAAGTCCGCGCTCCACCATCCCTTGGCACTTGAAAACTTGTTGTTCCATCGCTTCGAGCCTTGCCTCCACACTTCCGGTACTTCCTAGTCCCTCAACATCGCGGATGTGCAGCACCCCATCACGCATCTCAATGGTTTGAGGGTGATGCAGCACCTCCGCGAGGTAGGGGTTGATGACCCTCTCGAAAAACTTGTCCTTGGAAGCGCTTGGAGACGTCATGGTGCTCTAGATCTGTCAAAAAAACAACTCGAAACAAAGACAGAAGATATTTGCGTGATACGGTGGTCAAAACCTCCGGGAGATTATATAATGAATTTTTACCAACCAAAAGAAGTAACGTGCAAGAAAACGGAGTCCGGAGGGCACACGAGGAGCCCACGAGGCAGGGGCGCGCCCAGTAAGGGTGGGCGCGCCCTCCACCCTCGTGGACGCCTCGTGTCCTTCCCTGACTACTTCTTATTTTCCTATTTTCTTAAATATTCCAAAACGGAGAAAAATTGCTATTAGAATTGTTTTGGAGTCGGTTTATTTACCGTACAACATACCTATTCCTTTTCGGAGTCTGAAACGTTCTAGAAAGTGTCCCTTATGTATTCCTCCGGGGTTATGGTTTCAATAATATTAGTTTCAACATTTATAGGATTACCTGAGATATAATGTTTGATTCTTTGACCGTTCACCACCCTCGGACTTGTGCCTTCGAAGTTGTTGATTTTTATGGCACCGGAACGATAGACCTCCTCGATAACGTAAGGGCCTTACCATTTAGAGAGAAGTTTTCCTGCAAAAAATCTTAAACGTGAGTTGAATATCAACACATACTCACCTACGTTAAACTCACGCTTTTGTATCCTTTTGTCATGCCATCTTTTAACTTTTGCTTTAAACAGCTTGGCATTCTCATAGGCTTGGGTTCTCCATTCATCAAGTGAGCTAATGTCAAATAACCTCTTCTCACTGGCGAGTTTGAAATCATAATTGAGCTCTTTAATAGCCCAGTATGCCTTATGTTCAAGTTCGAGTGGTAAGTGACAAGCTTTTCCATAAACCACTTTATATGGAGATAGACCCATAGGATTTTTATATGCAGTTCTATAGGCCCATAATGCATCATCAAGTTTCTTGGACCAATTATTTCTAGATCTATTAACAGTCTTTTGCAAAATTAATTTGAGCTCTCTATTACTCAATTCTACTTGACCACTAGACTATGGGTGACAAGGAGATGCAATTCTATGATTAACATCATACTTAGCAAGCATTTTATGAAAAGCACCATGAATAAAATGTGAACCATCATCAGTCATTAAGTATCTAGGGACTCCAAACCTTGGAAAAATAACTTCTTTAAGCATCTTAATAGAGGTGTTATGATCAGCACTACTAGTTGGAATAGCTTCTACCCACTTAGTAACGTAATCAACAACAACTAAAAAATGTGTGTATCCATTAGAGGCAGGAAAAGGTCCCATATAATCAAAGCCCCAAACATCAAATGGTTCAATAACAAGAGACTAATTCATGGGTATTTCTTGACGTCTACTAATATTACCAATTCTTTGACATTCATCACAAGACAATACAAACTTACGGGCATCTTTGAAGAGAGTAGGCCAATAAAAACCGGATTGCAATACCTTAATTATGTGCAGTTCTATCTCCATCATGGTGTCCTCCATATGCCTCGGAGTGACACTTGCGCAGGATTTGTTCATGTTCATGCTCAGGTACACAACGTCTAATAACACCATCTACTCCTTCTTTATAAATGTGTGGGTCATCCCAGAAGTAATTTCTTAAATCATAAAAGAACTTTTTATTTTGCTGGTATGTGAGACTAGGTGGTATAAATTTAGCAACAATGTAATTAGCATAATCATCATACCATGGAGAAGTACGAGAAGCATTTATGACCGCTAATTGTTCATCAGGAAAACTATCATCAATAGGTAGTGGGTCATCAAGAACATTCTCTAACCTAGACAAGTTGTCTGCAACGGGGTTCTCAGCTCCCTTTCTATCAATAATATGCAAATCAAATTCTTGGAGCAAGAGAACCCATATAATAAGTCTAGGTTTAGCATCTTTCTTTTCCATGAGATATTTAATAGTAGCATGATCAGTGTGAATAGTTACTTTAGAATCAACAACATAAGGTCTGAACTTATCACATGCAAATACAACTGCTAAGAACTCTTTTTCAGTGGTAGCATAATTTCTCTGGGCAGTGTCTAGAGTTTTACTAGCATATTGAATAACATTTAATTTCTTATCAACTCTTTGCCCTAGAACAACACCTACAGCATAATCACTGGCATCACACATAATTTCAAAGGGTAAATTCCAACAAAGTTTAAAGGCTTGAGAAGGACAAACTTACATTACTAGTGAAGACAAGCTCTATAAAGCCCTTGTCCATGCTGATGGGGGGGGGGGGCAATTCAAGAAGTTCACAACAAATCTTCTTCATAAGCATTTCCTTTATTCTACATTTTGTTAAGAGTATATATAGATGTGATAATATACGAAAAAATGGAGAATGTTTAAGATAAGATGAAGAGTGATGCTACATAACCAAGTAGCTATAAATGTATGTGCAGCGATACAGGCAAAAGGCACAGCCAAGAGCAATGCACAGCTAAACTTCTTCAGTACCAACCTTATGGTAAGAGTAAATATAGATCTGATGTGTAGAAAATGGAGGGAAAAGGAAAATAAGCTGCAGAGTGATGGTACATGAACAACTACCTGTCAATATAAGTACACTGATAAAGGACATCATGTACTTACAAGAACAATGCAGAGCTAAAAAAATTCATTGGCATTGGATATATTCTACACTAATGTAACCATTCATACAGATCAAATAATTTGGAGTGAACAATTGATAAGCAAGCTATCATGCATACTGCTGTCACATAATGAACCAGGTATGTATGCAAGTACAGTGATACAGGACAACAGGTACTAACAAGAGCAAAGCAGCGGGCAGCATATTTGCGATATCCTGTCGTTCTTTTCAAACCGAAATTCTTCTTCGAGCAGATTTCCTGCAAAAAAAGATCCGTAAGGCACATGCGGAAAAGTAGAAGTTCAAATTGTCATGTGATTTCATAGACAGTACCTCATCCTGGGAACGAGACCAGTGCATAACAAGGTTTTTCCATTCAATGTCTTCTAAATTTAGCAGAGGGGACTTCACCGGAAATTCGTTTATAGACTTGCCATCAAAGTGTGATTTCCTCAGATAACACCAATACTGCTGCAATGCTTCCTTGAAAAGCACAAGCAAGCTTTGCTCGTCATGACTATCTAGATTGACCCTCGCCTAGTTACAACAATGTAATGTAAATCATTAATGTGTTCGATCAGCAGAAAACAGGAAAATAATAACCATGAATAATAGCACTTACACATAAGTTGGACAGGAAGATGTGAAAATGGTGTTTGTCTTCACTATGATCTTCCCATGATGGGAATATATGCACGTAGTCCCTAACAACATTGAAAGCATTGTCTTTTAAACTGGGAATAAATGGAATGGGGTTCCAATCTGCAGGAATTGGCTATCTCTGTAGTCGGGATAGGTCTTCGGTCGGTGGACTTGCTGTACTTTTTGCTGGAGTGGGATTTTTCTATGGTACGGCTGGTGCTATGGCAAATGAAATCGGTATACCTTTTGCTGGAGTGCAGGTCCTGGGTGGTGGGGCTAGTGGTGTGGCCAGTGAAGTATGGGTATAGTCTGCTGGAATCGGTCCTACGTTTTGTGTCACTGGTTGTACAACCAATATAAGTGGGGCGCTGTCTGATTTCTCCGGCACCACCACGTTTTTCAAGGACTTTGCTGGTGCTCCTTCGGGTTCGGAAATCACCCTCTTCCTTTTTGATGTCTGATGCACAAGAACATCATTTGAGTGGAAAAACATGGTATGATGACAGATGGAATATGTATTGATAATGGATGGGCATGGCATCTCGAGTTATATGATGAGTAAACTAAGCAGATGGCGGTGCAACAAAGTAGAAGAAATGCAAGACAACATATGCAAGATACGCGCAATCAATAAAACCTTGCCAAATTAGAATAGGCACCATGATGGGTGAACAGGACAGGCCATCTGCCTTTGACTCCTCGAGGTTATAATAGTCATTACTTGCTGGAGTAAGTGGGGAGCATATGAGTTTCATTGCTTCCAGAATGGCACTCAATGCCTTGGTGCCAATTTTGTAAGTCATTGCAGTGTTCCACAATATTCTTCTGATGCACGGATTCTAATATTCACTGTAATTGCGTATAATAGCTGAGAACCATGAAAACATAAATAGTTGTGAGATTATCTTTGTAATGCAGATGATATTCTAATATAGGGGCGCCCCTGTAAACACTTGTGTGCTATCACTGGATTCTGATGAGAGAGCTCATGTGTGCTGTAATATGGTGCGTGCATTTATATAATATGGCACAAGTACACAAAAAATAGGCTCCAGAAGTAAGGATAGCTGGCAGATGACATGTTCATAATATATTGTATAGAGAGTTTATTGCCAAACCATGATAACAAGAGCACACAGCAACTAGGCAGATCATAGTGTACATAACAGGGGTACACCATAACCATGATATATAAATCGGGAAAGTGGATCTGGCTTGAAAATACGGTGTTGTATTGCCGCTAGTAATTGAAAGCCTATCGATCATGTACAGGCCAGCTCTATCAGCTATTGACTGCAGATGTCCCTGCGCCCCTTCCTGACAAGGAAAATACTGTATGTACTAAATACAGAATAAACAAAGAGGAACATGTTAAAGAACAGAAGAGGAAGCATATTCTTGAGGTTCCGCTTCATTGCATACAATGTTGGTTGCCCACTCATGATGAATCACAGCGCCCAAAGAAATGCAATTCCATGCTGTCTCGCTATATTTGGCAATTTTGAAAAAGAGTCATTAGGATCATATTCTGAACAAGAGTCAATAGGTGTGGAGCGTATGAGTTTCATTGCATCCAGAATGGCACCCAATGCCTTGGTGCCAATTTTGTGAGTCATTGCAGTGTTTAGCTTCAAGAGTGGACTGCTGCTAGTGCGACACAAAGCAGCTACACAAATCATAGTGTAGATATAACAGGAAAACCTTAAGCATCAGAGTAAAATCAGCAAAGTGGAACTTGCTGGAATATATGTGCTAGTTTGCCGGTACGGCTAGAAAGGTTTCAGATACCAGCTCTCTTCAAGTGAAGGTGCGGTACTATTAATATCAGTGTAACTCTCAAAGGCGACACAGCTCCCCGCATTTCCTTGCTATTCTTATAGGATTCAAGTGGGCAGGCCAATACAAATCCTATTACTATGTTTACAAGATCCTACGAATCAAAGAGGCTCAAAGTGTCCATCACAACCGATCGTATAGACCTCTACACTGCAAATGTCCCTACTCATCTTCAGTACAAGGAACATACTGTACTACTATCAAACTCCCTCCGTTCCAAAATATAAGTCTTGGTAGAGATTTCCACTATGGATCACATACAGATGTATCCAGATACATTTTAGAGTGTAGATTCACTCATTTTGCTCCATATGTAGTCCATGGTGGAATCTATACAAAGACTTGTATTTAGGAACGGAGAGAGTACATATTAAAGAAGAACGAAAGAGGAACATGGTAAAGAAGAGCAAGAAGATTTTGGATAATAAAATGTTGGTTGCGCAGTGCCCACACATGATGAACCAGAGCGCATTAAGAATGCAACTCCCAGCTGTCTCTCGACCATTTCAGGCAGTTGGATGAAGATCCTACGTCTCCTAACCCATCTTCTTCCTCGTCTCTCATTCTTCCCATACAGAACACCGCACTGCCGCCGGCCGGACCACCGGCACCCACCACCCGTGTTCCTCCGCCACCCCCACCCCCACCCGCATTGAGTTTTCTTCGTTCGGCGAGGCCCCACAACCACCCGAGCCCCTTCGTTCGCACTGGCGAACTCCGGCGAGCTCCGAAAAATTTAGTCTACTGTGATTTAACTAGTGTGGAATATAAAAGGGGAAAACCATAAGCATTGGGAGTATAGTGTTGAGTGTGCCATGGCGGATCTGAAGGTGCAAACCGGACAAAGGCAACTTCGCAACCAAGACAAGAAATCAGAGTAAAGCAGTGGCGATCTATTTTCTTGTTGTGATAAATAAGTTGAGCAGATATGAAAGAGTGTCGCCTCTGGTGCGGCGCCGTGTATGCATATGCTGAGAATTTGACGGTGCTACGGTAGCGATGGCTGTCGGCAGCATGGAACTAGATCTAGGAGGGTAGACGGTGGCAGCAGGGCACAGTGGACGAGACAGTCATAGGAGTGGCGCCGGCAAGGCGGACGACAACGGGGATGAAGCGAGAGGACGGGATGCAAGGATCCCGGTCCGAAGCCGTGGATGAGAGAGGTCGATCTCTTGTAATGGACGGTGGCGTCGGCGTATCAGCTCCGACATGGTGGAGGAGGACGGCGGTGGATGGGGTGGCGGGCGGCGGCGGACGGAGGAGGGTGGGGTGGAGAGGGTGTTTTGGCGCCCACGGAGTACGAATGGGGAAAAGGGAGCTAGAGAGGAAGGGGGAAACATGTATTTAGGGCGCGCTTGTCTCAAATGCGAGGAAATTTACAAACTTAGCCCCCGTTTCAAATTTCTACTACATCACGGCAACATTAGTCAGTTGGGGATAGGACAGTAATCTCGCATACACCAAATATTTGCCGACGAGAGTTTGTTTTTGGCGCCCACCATGTATATGAATATGAACCGGGGAGGGAGTCGATTTCGGCCGAGGACACACTGTGTTTTGGCGCCCACCGTGTATGAATCAGGGTGAGAGGCGGTTACATCACATTTGGGTGAAATTACAAACCTACCCCTATCGAAACCTATAGAAATCCAGCAGATAGGCTTTGCGTGGTAGGGATAGGCAGTAGTAATTTCCATCATGCAGATTTTGGTTTCGGACGGTTACTGCGACTTTCCCCGCTTTGTTCAAATTTTGCACAATGCACGTTTACGCTCGTGCTAACTCAATTCGAAACCCGTTTGTATTCTATTTTTTTGGGCGAGATCCATTTTCAATTGAAATTACATTCTATATACATCATTTTTATATATACTTTCAAAAGCACAACAAAGAATTCTGCTCCTTTATATGTATAGTATGATTTACAAATACAACGATCTCGAAATCTTAAGGTTGAATTCGATTTTTTTAACCAAATTATGGTCTACTAAAATGTATGGATCAATAATATCTACATATTAAATAACATCGATGTGCGTGAATTCATATGAGTATGCATGTTTGATAGATCAATTTTGGTTCGAGTATGGATTACATGTATCATCATCTCGAATTAAAATATTTGAATCCCTTTTTTGTTTACTCCTTTCACGCCCATCTCTCTCGCATGCATGCTCCTTCAGGTAGCTATCACTCTCTTTTCTCCAGCTCACCCGCACGCTCACTTCATGTTTCTCCTATCCTCGCAAACATGGTCTCTCGACGTCTCCCTTGAGAAGTGTCACACTCTCCCTATCATTATACATTACATGGTTTTCATTACCTCTCACGTCTCTACTGTTCTCTGGTATCACTCGGTACCTAAGCTTTCTTTTTCACCGCCACACACACAGTCTCCACTCGTCTTTCACTTTGTCTTTCTCTCTATGGGATTCTCTCACACACCCTATATGTCTCTACATACGACCCATACCACTAAAATTACTCTCTCTCTCTCCTGTAGACACAACATTTGTTGCGGTCTCCTTTTCGTCTCCATCCCAGACTGACATTATTCATTTGTTTACCGATCAGACAACCCCGACTACCGTCTCCTCTCTCTCTCTCACACAGACACACACACACAACTCCTGCTTCCACTCCCCTTCCCGACTACCGTCTCTCTCACACACACACAAAACTCTCGCTTTCTCACCCCGACTCATATTTCTCTCACAAACATTTATCGACTAGCTAGCCTCTAGATAGGTTTATACACCCGCACACTCGTGCTTCCACCATCGCATACATGGCTCTCTCCCGCTCCTTGTATCTATGTAGCTTTTTCTTCCCTTCTTGAGACACGCCCTCTCGATCGTGCACACACACACACTATCGCCTCATTTTAAGCTGATACCTATCGCACACACACTCCTTGTGTCTTTGTCACACATGCACTCCATCCTCCTCCACTCTCCCTCTCTCTCTCACACACATGGGCTTTTTGCAACAACTAGCAAGATGCCCATGCGTTGCACGGAACAGCAAGATTCATTTGTATGAGTAGTTTATCTTGTGGGGGAAAAGGATGAACGAGGAAAGGCCTTATTTGCAAATGTGGAGAGGGGTGTGGGTATCTTTTTGCAAAATTGCCATAGTTTCCTTCCTATCCGTCAGATGTAGATCGGATGGCCTATATTGCAGGATGGCAGGCACACGATCATCACCGACAATGCTTTTTATAAGAGTAGGGATAAAAAATAGAGTTGGTGATGATGGTGGGCCTGCCATCTTGCAATGTAGGTCGTCCGATTTATATCTGACGGATAGGAAGGAAAATATGGCAATTTACCCGCACTCTTCACCACATTTGCACATAAGGCCTTCCCTCGTTCATCCTTTTCTCCCACAAGATGATGTTCCATGCAATGCACGGGCATCTTGCTAGTAAGAGTAGAAATTAGACATATAACACTTCTTGAATCTTGAAACCAACAACATTCCTCCCTTATCTCATCAAAACCGCCAAAGGAATATATTATGAGTGAAACATAACATATTTTTTAGTGATATACGTATTTCAAAACTAGACTTTTTTTTTCTATCAAATCGGTGAATATGTATTAATCTACTTTGATCGTGTGGCAACGCATTGGCACATTGCTAGTAGTTATTATAATTTTTTGGACACCAGACAAACGGTGGAGTACATATACGAAGAGAAGAGGCGCATGCACGCAGTCGGCCTCTCGCTGTCTCACACACATGAGTGTTACGTAAAGGCAACGTTAACAAATATACCCTAAAACCCTAGGTGCACGATTGCTGCATTCGCGAGTACCTGATACGTGGTGGAGCACCTTTGTAGGAATAGCTAGCTCGCGTGATAATTTGATCCGTAGGAGTTGATGGTCGGGACCACAGGTGAACGACTTGGAGCGTGGTGGCTCGCCGGTTGCCATAGATCGAGTAGCCACATTTAAAATATCGTTTTTAGCGGGGTTAATGTTTCCAATTTTCAATGGCACATTATAAGTAGTAAGTAGCTTCTAGAATGATTGGTATAGCGAAAATGGAATTCATAGTACTACGTACCTCCTTGGCGTATGGTTGTATGGGTTTATGTTGCGAGATGTTGAACCTGGTAGTTCTAGGGCAAATACTATGGTTTAGATTTAGATGCTGGTTTTCAGTAATGAAAATCGGAAGGGAAAACCCTTCTTTGATTAAAAAAAACTACTACCTCCATTCTGGTTTACTAGTCCCCATCGTACTTTGGGTCAAAGTTTGTCCATGAATTTTTCTTGTAAAATGTGAATGGAAAATGAGATTTTGTTATACCCAAACAAAAAAGGACTAGAGGGAGTGATTGCTCTGACATGGATGCGACCTCTCATAGCGCAGGCATTGAACCGGCGCGCCGGCCAAGAGGGCCGCACTCGCTGTAGGCCCGGCTGAGCACGCCTCCTCGCCGTGTGCAACCAGCTTAAGACTGCCCCGCCTGCCTTCATTGAATCCGCGCGTGTGCCGGCAACACGTCCTTCTGCGAGCCGGCAGGCATTTTAGAACACAAAAAATGACTAAAATATAATTAATTTACGCATGGTCTTGACTTGTTGTGCTCGCACTGGTAGTAGGAACTAGTGGAGGTTTTTCTTTATTTATAACTCTCCTCACATTTTTTTTGGCTTTGAAGTGAATCATGGTTGTGGACAGATATCTGTGAACATGAGTTTGATGTGGAAGTTGAACTTGGAATGTCGGGCTTGCGCGTGAACTATACCATGTCCAATGCTTCGTCTGTTATTGTTTGGAAAGTAATTTCTGTTATTACATGACCCAAAAAAACATTTTGTGCCACATCAGTAGATGCACAGACATCACAACAGGCATGCTGACTGGATAAACATTTGAACCTAGCTATTATGAAGGAAATTTTGTATTGACAACAATTTTAGATAGCAGGAGACGCCTAGCCTGCTCTGCCTCTGCTAGCTTATTTCTGGCTTCTTCCATCTCTTCTTTGGCTTGGGTGAAGAGAGCATCTGATTGCTCTTTTCGCTTCTTCAGGAACTCAGCTACATTCTCAAGGGATTTTGCACGCTTTCTTTCAGCCTTTACTAATGCCATGAGGACACGGACAACTGACGACTCCACCTGGCTTGTGTGTAATCCAGCATCATCTGGGAATTTGCACCTTGTGTCTAATCCAGCATCATTAGGGAACTGGCACCTTGTGTGTAATCCAGCCTCATTTTGGAAACATGATATCGAGGTTGACCATACTTCCCTCCTCGCAGGAACTGCATCCTGACATGAACTTACTTCTTTTTTAGATCAATACTCAGAGCAACCTAGATCCATTTAGTAGAAGCGAGATAAACAGAACTCAGAGAAGTGAATTCAAAAGGAAAAGAAATATAAAAACAGACTACAAGGTGAGAACACCCACTTCCCACATCAAGCTAAAAATGAAAGCATTAGGACGACTAAGACTCTTCTTATTACACATCGAAGAACACCACGCTTAAGAGAAACAGAAACTACAACATATACACATCGAAGAACACGAGGCTAAACGGAAGTAATTGAAAGGGTGTTACTTACCAAAGCTTGTTTTACAGGTTCGGTGCAGCTCCTCTTTAACTTGCCACACTCCTTGAAGATGTCCCAAATATCCCGTGTTTGGTCTTCATTGCTCCTCTGCTTGTTCGCACTCGTGGTTTTAAAATCTCAACATGGCAAGAAAAATATACTACTAGTAATACTCGGGCATCTTGTGGGCAACATTAAAGCACTCGTCTGCCATGTTAGAGCATCTCCAACAGAATCGCAACGTGCGGCGCTTTCAAAAAGCGTTTACAGTGCTGAGATCGAGAAGTAGATACTAGAGAGTAGAGGATAGTTCTCAGCATAGATAGATAAAAAAAGATAATTCAACTACTCCTCGTCGTCCGACTCCTCCTCGGTGATGTCCTCCTCCAACGTCTGACTGTAAACGTGAAGATACCGAGCGTCATCGGATTCCCAGGGCGACGCTGCTCCTAGGCTCATGTTGAACTGAGTGTCCACTTTTCGCCTACACTTGTCCTCGCGATAGGTGGCTCGCTCCGCCCTCCTCTTATCCCTCTCCGCCCTCCTTTGCGCGTAGAACTCGCGCTCATTGATGATGTCCTGCGGGAAGTGTTGGTGCCACAGCGCCATGGCTTCCTCGTCCATCTCGGCGATGCCAAGACGGTGCTCCCGCCTCCGGTTATCGCGACGATCCTCGTCGATGCTAAGCCGCGGCAGAGGCGCGAGCTCCTGCGCCTGCTCCCACGTCGGCACATTGGGGAAGTTCAATGTTCTATGAGGCCATCGGAGGCGCCACGCCGCCGTGTCGTACACGCGAGTGGCCTCGTTGGCGGTGTCGAAATTGCCGAGGCCGATGTAACGCCCCCGATTCAATCGTACACTAATCATACACGCAAACGTGTACGATCAAGATCAGGGACTCACGGGAAGATATCACAACACAACTCTACAAATAAAATAAGTCATACAAGCATCATAATACAAGCCAGGGGCATCGAGGGCTCGAATACAAGTGCTCGATCATAGACGAGTCAGCGGAAGCAACAATATCTAAGTACAGACATAAGTTAAACAAGTTTTCCTTAAGAAGGCTAGCACAAATTGGGATACAGATCGAAAGAGGCGCAAGCCTCCTGCCTGGGATCCTCCTAAACTACTCCCGGTCGTCGTCAGCGGCCTGCACATAGTAGTAGGCACCTCCGGTGTAGTAAGAGTCGTCGTCAATGGTGGCGTCAAGCTCCTGGGCTCCAGCATTTGGTTGCGACAACCAGGTAGAATGCAAAGATGGAAAAGAGGGAGAAAAGCAACCGTGAGTACTCATCCAAAGTACTCGCAAGCAAGGATCTACACTACATATGCATGGGTATATGTGTAAAGAGGCAATATCGGTGGACTGAACTGTAGAATGCCAGAATAAGAGGGGGGTAGCTAGTCCTATCGAAGACTACGCTTCTAGCAGCCTCCGTCTTGCAGCATGTAGAAGAGAGTAGATTGAAGTCCTCAAAGTAGCATCGCATAGCATAATCCTACCCGGCGATCTTCCCCTCGTCGCCCTGTGGAAAAGCGATCACCTGGTTGTCTGTGGAACTTGTCTGGGTGTGTTTTATTAAGTATCTGGTTCTAGTTGTCATAAGGTCAAGGTACAACTCCGGGTCGTCCTTTTACCGAGTGACACGGCTATTCGAATAGATAAACTTCCCTGCAGGGGTGCACCACATAACCCAACACGCTCGA
The DNA here is from genome assembly GCF_018294505.1 of Triticum aestivum. Classification (NCBI taxonomy): domain Eukaryota; kingdom Viridiplantae; phylum Streptophyta; class Magnoliopsida; order Poales; family Poaceae; genus Triticum; species Triticum aestivum. Next base: position 564,172,217 of record NC_057801.1, read on the forward strand.
TCCCATTTGGCCGGACACACTTCCCTGGGTCATGCTCGGCCTCGGAAGATCAACATGTCGCAGCCCCACCTAGGCACAACAGAGAGGTCAGCACGCCGGTCTAAATCCTATGCACGCAGGGGTCTGGGCCCATCGCCCATTGCACACCTGCATGTTGCGTACGCGGCCGGTGAGCAGACCTAGCAACCTCCATTACAAAGGAAGTTGCGTTAACACAGTCCAACCCGGCGCGCGCCGCTCAGTCGCTGACGTCACGAAGGCTTCGGCTGATACCACGACGTCGAGTGCCCATATCTTTCCCGTGTAGTTGGTTAGTGCGTATAGGCCAGTGGCCAGACTCAGATCAAATACCAAGATCTCGTTAAGCGTGTTATTATGATGCAACCACGAACGCCGACCAGGGCCAGGCCCACCTCTCGCCTAGGTGGTGTCAACCTGCCCTGTCGCTCCGCCGCAAAGTAACAGTTGGGGGGCTTCGGGAACCCAGGCCCACCTCTACCAGGATGGAGCCACCTGTCCTTCCAGCCCCCACATCAGAATCACGTGCGGGTACTCAACGAGCTGACCCAACTTTAGTCACCACCTGAATAGTATGTATGTATAGTATATACCCGTGATCACCTCCCGAGTGATCACGGCCCAATAGTATAGCATGGCAGACTAACAAGAATGTAGGGCCACTAATGGTAAACTAGCATCCTATACTAAGCATTTAGGATTGCGGGTAAGGTATCAACGACTGTAGCAACAATGACAGGCTATGCAACAAAATAGGAGTAACCGAACAGTAACATGCTACACTACTCTAATGCAAGCAGTATAGAGAAGAATAGGCGATATCTGGTGATCAAGGGGGGGCTTGCCTGGTTGCTCTGGCAAGAAGGAGAGGTCGTCAACACCATAGTCGATCGTGGCAGCAGTGACGTCCGTCTCGTAGTCTACCGGAGAGAAGAGGGGGAAGAAACAATGAATACAGAGCAAACAAAGCATCACAAAATATAACAATGCAATACGCGGTGCCAGGGGTGATCTAACGCGGGGATAGGTGACACTGGCGAAGGTGGAAAACATCCGGGAAAGTATTCCCGGTGTTTCGCGTTTTCGGACAGATGAACCGGAGAGGGAAAGTTGTGTGTTTGCTATGCTAGTGATGTGTGGCGAACGAACGGGCTGCGTATATGGATTCGTCTCATCGTTCTGAGCAACTTTCATGTACAAAGTTTTTTCATCCGACCTACGGTTTATTTTCTATGATTTTTCGAAGTTTAAACAATATTATTGAATTCGTGGAAATTGGCTAAGTCTGAAATTGTTCGTTTTTTTTTATCTTCACTTGGCTGTTTTCCGAAGGCTATAACTAATGTTATGTAGTTCTAATGAAGACACTACATATAAGTGTTTTACTCTACATCAACAGCACTACAAGGCCATGCCATTAGATAGCCTGAACAACTCCTGTAACAGGTCCATTTACAACTCCAAAGTAGTTAAGACAGTAAATCTGGTTTTCAATTTTCTCTCTCAACAGAACATAGACTTTTGTCATTTTAATAGGAATTAATCCATGCCGTATTTGAATTTGGTCCAATGGTATAATTTGGAGGTTGTCATGTGTACTCCCAACAAAATTAATTTCAACGAAGTTAGACTTTGTTTGACCATAGTTTTGTTGCCATCCGGAGAGCTAAGAAGGTAGAAATAGAAAAAGCTAGCCAGCGCTACAGTAACATTCAATTACTTTAGCAGCGGCAGCAGAGAAGCGAATTGCAGCGGCGGGAGGGGAGGAGCGCGGCAGTAGCAGCAGCAGTTTGCAGGTCGCGGCCCTGGGCTACACGCACACGCGGGGGTTCAGACAGAGGCAGACAGCGGGATGCAAGTTGCAGGCGGTAGCAAGGCCTCGCGCGGACGCGGGCGTAAGAGGGCCCATACATGGGGGGCGCCGGGCGCGGCCTGGGGCGCGTGGGCGCGCGCAGGGGGCTCGCGGGCGCAGCGGCCAGTAGGGACGCGGGTGAGCGGGCGCGCGATGGCGGTTCCGGCTAGGGACAAGGCGGTGCACGATGAGATGAGGTAAACATGGAGGCCGGAGTAACACCACTGGCAACAGCAAGCAATAGCAGTGGATTGAGCATCAGACAAAGGGGAAACCACGATGAGGCTCACCTAGTAGGCGCACGAGGGCCTGTTGGAAGTTTAGGAGTAGCAGTCGTAGTGTATTCGACGGAGAGGCGTTAGTGGCCGAAGAGGAAGAGGCATTCGACCCTGGCGAAGAAGAGGCGCCCAGTTTGAGCCCTTAGATGTAGTCGAAGTAGAGGAGGGAGGCGGTGCTCTTGGACACCGCCGTGAAGCTCGGGGAGGCCCCGGTGCACGGTGACGACGAAGACGCAATGACGGCAACGCACAGGAGGCGACTCGTGCGAGAGGGAGGGCAAATGGGGATTAGGGTTCCAGGCGCCATGGGAAGAGGGCGTCGGTCTTATAGGCGAGGTGGTCGCCGAGGAGGGCCGCCGGATGGCCGACACGGCGATGGCCGGTGCCGTGGCAGGCATCGGCGCGGCCACGCCCTCCTGTGAACAGGGAGCGGGGAAGCAGGGGCAAGGTGGCCTGGCCTGGTGGCCTAGTGGGTCAAGGCCCAGGGGAGGGGAAGGTCTTTTTGTTTTTCTGTTTTTTTACTTTTGTTCTTGTTTTTCTTTTTAGCTGCCATTTATTTTAGTCCTAGTAAAATATAAACTTAGCATCTAAATTAGTATTTCAACCTATTCCACAGTCACAAAAAGTCTAGGCCCCAAATAAGTTAGTTTGACATTTTATTAATTATAAAAGGTATTTAAATAATTGTTGTTGCTACTGTTTTAATCACTTTAGAGTATTTTAGAATTTTATAAATTTAGTATGGATTAATTGACACAAACCAAACATTTTAGTTTTAATGTTTCAAAACTTTCACCGATCGACTTTATTTTGAAGTTTAATTCCAAACCGGTTTTGAACTAACGTGAGGTTAACAACAGTAAGCGAGGTGATGTGGCATCATTAACAGAGGTTCACTGTAGCTTAATTATTCGGCGTCACAATACTCCTCCACTACAAGAAATCTCGTCCCGAGATTTAAGAGGTGGAATAAGGGGGAAATGTCTGGTTACGAAATCCTAACGAATCTTCTCGGTCTTGGTTGCTCTTGTCGAAGTAGTCGATCCATGGCGCTGATGTATTCATTTCTTTGCTTCAGGTCATCATGATGAAGTTGTCGTCCTTCCTTCAGGATCTTCACTGTACTTACGAAAGGTAAGAAGGGAACACTCTATAAGGATGGATTCTAACAAGATCGAGCATCAAACGGTTAACTCAGGGAAGAAGCATAAGTATCTCTCGATTTGAAACTGAAGAAGATAACAAGAGCAAAGTAAGAAGGTACCATGAGAAGTTTCAAACGGATAGGCAACCGTTCGATTCCTAATCAGAAGGTGAAAGGGTTTCAGGGCAACGAGAATAGGTATTGTGTCCCATACCAGAATAGATCACTAGACAGGTGGTCCATGAATTACATACGAAGTCAAGCGCGAGGAACAACCTTGGGAACAGGGGGTGTACAGGAGAGTCAGGTTTCGATCCTGTGGAACTGTGGGTTATGGGCCCACCATGGGGTTTAAAAGTAGGGAGGGCGTTGTCTTCTTGCACGATCATGATAGCAAGGCATGTCAGATAAGAGACTGTCAGCTATGTCGCCAACAATGTCGGTACCAAGGGCGAGGGACGAAGAGAACCATATTCCTGCTCGTTGAATGAGGCGGACCAATAGGCAAAGTTCTCTTCCATCAGTGACTACTGAAATTTCATCAACTATAGTAACAGGGTCTTGCTGACAGAATTGCACACTGAGGTGTTTGCACAAGCAGGGAATTATTACTGCTATATCATATGGATCACAATAAGGGTTTAAACAAACCAATGGAAAGGGAAAAGCATCTATCAGATTTAATCAAAACAATGGAAAGAAAAATGTGTTTAAACACATATTTTAGGGGTATATCCTTCCCAAGGATAAGCAGAGCATGATATCCATGACAGGATATAACGTAGGAAACCATTTAGGTAAGGGGAGAAGAATGACATTTCCCAAACAATGGTGTTTGAATAATTGATGAAGGAAATTAAGCATGGTGCTTCAAATGTTCTTATCGATGATCAGTGTACCACAAACATGCTTCGAGATAGCATTGATATCATCATCAAGTAAGGGTCAGAATTTGGATGCACAAAGGATCCATCAGGAACAAATTATAGAATAAGTCTTACAATTTCCTCATAGAAGAATGGCTAACCTTGCTAAAAGGAAACTATAATAATATGTCCTTCGATCAGGTGTGCTAGGCATGATATCACCTTCTGGGTTATATAAAGATCAATGCTAGGATTCTTGAAAAATGTTCCAACCATCATATCTGACGAGTTTCAAATCTGATTGGTGTCAGGATACCTCAGACTCAGGATGCCTAAGAAGAAGAGGTGCAACACAATTGATGAGACGACATTATATGATTCTCAGGAAATGAACTATGGAAGCGAGTTCTGAACAAGGGTTCACCATTAAATCAAGGAGAGGTGAGGAGGTGGCTGATGGGCTCAGCGACAATTCATCGAGAATTCCAAACGGATGGATTTCCACAATAATGTGAACAAGAAGATGACACTTGTCAATTCAAATGATTTAATGTTGTATGCTCCAGGAAAACATAGACCATCAATCACTAGTTGAAAGGTGTGCCCGAAATATGACCTTAGGCAGCAAGATCAATGTTAGAGTGATGATTCAATAACCAACAGTCTAAGAATGAACTGTCGATCGTTAACTTCAAAGCAATAGGGTTGCTAGAAGTCTAGAACTCAAGCAGCATCGTTAGCATATTGGTATCCTGGTTAAAGACAACACGGGGACCAAGGAAGAATGGTGATGGTGAGAAGTATCATCATACCAAGAATTCTTAAGAGGTGGAGCAATCCTCACAACATCCTTGACATAAAGGACAATAATACTTCAAGGTAGAACAAAACACAAACTGCATAACATGTTTCATCCTTAACATGAACAAGTTTGCGATGAAAGTAAGGTAAAGATGTTGTCGATGGTAACTCAAATTACCAAGGGGGAATGAGGACGACACTTACCATCATGAAGTCAATTGATACCTTGGAAGGATTCAAAATGTTAAGGATGATCAAGGCAAATTTGTCGAGAGGTTTCAAGAAAATGTAACCGATCGACGATGACATCAAGTCAAAGGAATGCTGAAGCGAAAGATTATTGGAACCACAGGTACGTCACAAACTTGAAATCAAGTTTCCTGTTCGAGGAGAATTGATATGACGAGGAAGATCAACGCATGATTTGCTCATCATTGAAAATTGTGCTCCGGGAAAAAGAACCAGGTAGCACAGATAAAATTTAGCACGATAAGGATATAGCCAATCAGGCTAGGAATGACTTCAAGGATTATTAAACTCATAAGCAACGAAAATTACTTAGAGTCATCGAATCGGAGCGCGGAATCAATTCACTTATGGATGTTCTCGGTTGACGACAACCCAGAACCCGTGGAGTCACTATGACAGCGAAGGTACTACTTCATCAGAAATTCGTAACATGTAGTGCAATGGGGTGATATCCTCGAGATACCGGGGGTAATACTCGAAGGTAGATCAAAATAGAGGTTGGGCAGGTGCAATGATCTGCAGAAGACAAGTACTTCAACTTGTCCGAGAAATGGTATTTAAAAGGAGAACATGGACGGAACAACGATTGCAAAAATGCCAGATCCCAGATATAAGATAAACTTATACCAAGGAAATATTTATTCGAAGAGAAGCTTTAATGATACGATCTACTTCGTTTCCATGGGCATGGACACAAAGTTCAAGGTCAACTCCCACTTCTCCGATGCATAACCTTTCATTCACTTCTCGTGTTCGATGAAGTTGTAGTGTTGAAATTTTATCTGGCAAAATACCAGAAGAGTATGACTAGTGAAAACATTCGCGTTCACACATATTAAGGAAGGCATAGGTCAACCCATCGGGGCATCATGGAAACATATACCACAAGCTTCAATAGTAAATATCACCAGCTCGAAAGCAGAGCATGGTTTGCCAAATCAGATAATAGGATTTACTAATGGCATTATGTATCAGGGAAGAATTCACAAGGCGATTAAATATGAAGGACACTATCAAATAATAATCCAAAAAAGGATCTGACGGTCCATAGCGGAGCTGATGTGAGCATCAGCACACAACCAGTTGAAGAAAGAATGCAAGGGCATCAGATCATAGAACATCTGAATGATTCAATGCTTAGGTATCAAAGGAATTATGATTTCCAAATCGAAGGATCAGAAGCAGACGCTCTGATCAAGGGTGGATAAGTTCAATAGACCTAAGGGTACAATTGATGGCAAATAGATTGGTCGAGAACCAATTCCAGTTAAAAGAATGGCAGCTCAGCCGGAAAGGTAATTTATAAGGATCAACGATGATTGCGGGCATTCGCAAACATATTGAATCAAATGCTCATTATGACGATGTCAAAGGATGCTAATGAATATCGCTAGTCATATGGAATTAACCATATTGCAAACAGGTAAGGAAGATCAGGAGCAATTAGGCTACCGAGGATATCGGAAGATCGAATAGCATTCCAAAGAATTTTGTGAAACACATAAACAATTGGGGATGAACGGATACTCGGTAAGTGCAAAGAATACCCATAGGGGTATTCATGCGGCAAGGAACCGCGGGGTAGTAAGCATAAAGGATGCTTGGAACATCGGAGAGTATTTGAGGGCATCTTGTAATAACAAGGGCAACTGGGGATGAAGGTATGAATGACAAAAGTAGGTAGTTAGCCATAAAGATTTATCGGTGGTAGGGATCGCAATGGCGAAGGGCACAAGGTTCTCGGGAAAGCATCAGAGAGTGTCTTCAGAATCTTCTGGTGCAGCAGGCGATCATTTGGAATGTAAGGCGCTCCGGGAGAAAGTATTATCGAGAACCTAGAGTCAGAGCTAGTAAAATCATTTAACCCGAATAGAAGAGATGTCAGAGTCCCAGAGTATAGGTCGAGGAATAAAAGATCCTACTACCACCCAATGGCAACATGGGGCCGTAAGCCGCACAGCCATGTTAGTAAAAGTTTTGTAAAGTCTAGACTCGACTTCGGCCAAGGAGTGTGGAAGGGGGATTCCTACAGGCAGTCGGCTCTGATACCAACTTGTAATTCCCTCGATTCAATCATACACTAATCATACACACAAACATGTACGACCAAGATGAGGGACTCACGGGAAGATATCACAACACAACTCTACAAATAAAATAAGTCATACAAGCATCATAATACAAGCCAGGGGCATCGAGGGCTCGAATACAAGTGCTCGATCATAGATGAGTCAGCGGAAGCAACAATATCTGAGTACAGACATAAGTTAAACAAGTTTGCCTTAAGAAGGCTAGCACAAACTGGGATACAGATCGAAAGAGGCGCAGGCCTCCTACCTGGGATCCTCCTAAACTACTCCCGATCGTCGTCAGCGGCCTGCACATAGTAGTAGGCACCTACGGTGTAGTAAGAGTCGTCGTCAACGGTGGCGTCAAGCTCCTGGGCTCCAGCATCTGGTTGCGACAACCAGGTAGAATGGAAAGATGGAAAAGAGGGAGAAAAGCAACCGTGAGTACTCATCCAAAGTACTCGCAAGCAAGGATCTACACTACATATGCATGGGTATATGTGTAAAGAGGCAATATCGGTGGACTGAACTGCAGAATGCCAGAATAAGAGGGGGATAGCTAGTCCTATCGAAGACTACGCTTCTGGCAGCCTCCGTCTTGCAGCATGTAGAAGAGAGTAGATTGAAGTCCTACAAGTAGCATTGCATAGCATAATCCTACCCGGCGATCCTTCCCTCGTCGCCGTGTGGAAAAGCGGTCGCCGGGTTGTCTGTGGAACTTGTCTGGGTGTGTTTAATTAAGTATCCGGTTCTAGCTGTCATAAGGTTAAGGTACAACTCAGGGTCGTCCTTTTACCGAGGGACACTGCTATTCGAATAGATAAACTTCCCTGCAGGGGTGCACCACATAACCCAACACGCTCGACCCCATTTGGCCGGACACACTTTCATGGGTCATGCCCGGCCTCGGAAGATCAACACGTCGCAGCCCCACCTAGGCACAACAGAGAGGTCAGCACGCCAGTCTAAATCCTATGCACGCAGGGGTCTGGGCCCATCGCCCATTGCACACCTGCACATTGCGTGCGCGGCCGGTGAGCAGACCTAGCAACCTGCATTACAAAGGAAGTTGCGTTAACGCAGTCCAACCCGGCGCGCGCCGCTCAGCCGCTGACGTCACGAAGGCTTCGGCTGATACCACGACGTCGAGTGCCCATATATTTCCTGTGTAGTTGGTTAGTGTGTATAGGCCAGTGGCTAGACTCAGATCAAATACCAAGATCTCGTTAAGCGTGTTATTATGATGCAACCGCGAACGCCGACCAGGGCCAGGCCCACCTCTCGCCTAGGTGGTGTCAACCTGCCCTGTCGCTCCGCCACAAAGTAACAGTCGGGGGCCGTCGGGAACCCAGGCCCACCTCTACCGGGATGGAGCCACCTGTCCTTCCAGCCCCCACATCAGAATCACGTGCGGGTACTCAACGAGCTGACCCGACTTTAGTCACCACCTGAATAGTATGTATGTATAGTATATACCCGTGATCACCTCCCGAGTGATCACGGCCCAATAGTATAGCATGGCAGACTAACAAGAATGTAGGGCCACTAATGGTAAACTAGCATCCTATACTAAGCATTTAGGATTGCGGGTAAGGTATCAACGACTGTAGCAACAATGACAGGCTATGCAACAAAATAGGAGTAACCGAACAGTAACATGCTACACTACTCTAATGCAAGCAGTATAGAGAAGAATAGGCGATATCTGGAGATCAAGGGGGGGCTTGCCTGGTTGCTCTGGCAAGAAGGAGGGGTCGTCAACACCGTAGTTGATCGAGGCAGCAGTGACGTCCGTCTCGTAGTCTACCGGAGAGAAGAGGGGGAAGAAACAATGAATACAGAGCAACAAAGCATCACAAAATATAACAAGGCAATGCGCGGTGCCAGGGGTGATCTAACGCAGGGATAGGTGACACTGGCGAAGGGGGGAAACATCCGGGAAAGTATTCCCGGTGTTTCGCGTTTTTGGACAGATGAATCGGAGAGGGAAAGTTGTGTGTTTGCTATGCTAGGGATGTGTGGCGGACGAACGGGCTGCGTATACGGATTCGTCTCGTCGTTCTGAGCAACTTTCATGTACAAAGTTTTTTCATCTGACCTACGGTTTATTTTCTATGATTTTTCGAAGTTTAAACAATATTATGGAATTCCTGGAAATTGGCTAAGTCTGAGAATTGTTCTTTTTTTAAAAAACTTCACTTGGCTGTTTTCCGAAGGCTATAACTAATGTTATGTAGTTCTAATGAAGACACTACATATAAGTGTTTTACTCTACATCAACGGCACTACAAGGCCATGCCATTAGATAGCCTGAACAACTCCTATAACAGGTCCACAGCTCCGAAGTAGTTAAGACAGTAAATCTGTTTTTCAGTTTTCTCTCTCAACAGAACATAGACTTTTGTCATTTTTATAGGAATTAATCCATGCCGTATTTGAATTTGGTCCAATGGAATAATTTAGAGGTTGTAATGTGTACTCCCAACAAAAATTAATTTCAACGAAGTTAGACTTTGTTTGACCATAGTTTTGTTGCCATCTAGAGAGCTAAGAAGGTAGAAATAGCAAAAGCTAGCCAGCGCTACAGTAACATTCAGTTACTGTAGCAGCGGCAGCAGAGAAGCGAATTGCAGCGGCAGGAGGGGAGGAGCGCGGCAGTAGCAGCAGCAGTTTGCAGGTCGCGGCCCTGGGCGTACGCACACGCACGGGGGTTCAGACAGAGGCGAACAGCGGGATGCAGGTTGCAGGCGGCAGCAAGGCCTCGCGCGGACGCGGGCGTAAGAGGGCCCGGACATGGGGGGCGCCGGGCGCGGCCTGGCGCGCGTGGGCACGAGCAGGGGCCTCCCGGGCGCAGCGGCCAGTAGGGACGCGGGTGAGCGGGCGTGCGACGGCGGTTCCGGCCAAGAATAAGGCGATGCGCGATGAGACGAGGTAAACACGGCGGCCGGAGTAACACCACCGGCAACAGCAAGCAATAGCAGCGGATTGAGCATCAGACAAAGGGGAAACCACGATGAGGCTCACCTAGTAGGCGCACGAGGGCCCGTTGGAAGTTTACGAGCAGCAGCCGTAGTGTATTCGACGGAGAGGCGTCGGTGGCCGAAGAGGAAGAGGCATTCGACCTTGGCGAAGTAGAGGCGCCCAGCTCGAGCCCTTAGATGTAGTCGAAGTAGAGGAGGGACGCGGTGCTCTTGGACAAAGCTCGGGGAGGCCCCGGTGCGCGGTGACGACGAAGACGCGATGACGGCAATGCACGGGCGGCGACTCGTGTGAGAGGGAGGGCAAATGGGGATTAGGGTTCAGGCGCCGTGGGAAGAGGGCGCCGGTCTTATAGGCGAGGTGGTCGCCGAGGAGGGCCGCCGGATGGACGACACGGCGATGGCCGGTGCCATGGCAGGCATCGGCGCGGCCACGCCCTCCCGTGAACAGGGAGCGGGGAAGCAGGGGCAAGGTGGGCTGGCCTGGTGGCCTAGTGGGTCAAGGCCCAGGGGAGGGGAAGGTCTTTTTGTTTTTCTTTTTTTACTTTTGTTCTTGTTTTTCTTTTTAGTTGCCATTTATTTTAGTCCTAGTAAAATATAAACTTAGCATCTAAATTAGTATTTCAACCTAGTCCACAGTCACAAAAAGTCTAGGCCCCAAATAACTTAGTTTCACATTTTATTAATTATAAAAGGTATTTAAATAATTGTTGTTGCTACTGTTTTAATCACTTTAGAGTATTTTAGAATTTTATAAATTTAGTATGGATTAATTGACACAAACCGAACATTTTAGTTTTAATGTTTCAAAACTTTCACCGATCGACTTTATTTTGAAGTTTAATTCCGAACCGGTTTTGAACTAACATGAGGTTAACAATAGTAAGCGAGGTGATGTGGCATCATTAACAAAGGTTCACTGTAGCTTAATTATTCGGGCGTCACAGCCGAGGCGCAGCCTGCGGAACCAAATCTCGACAGAGAAGCCACGGTATCCCCAAGTTTCCCGACGACGCACCGGCATGGTGGCGCGGAGGCGGCTAGGCGAAAAAAGAGCGGGGAGAGAGGGCTGGCGAGGCACAGAGAGGGGAGAGAGCGGTGGCAAGGCATAGAGCGGTGGGAGGGCGTTGGATTTTATGAAGCGCGCCGGACGCCGCGCGCCAAAACTAGCGCATGTCCGGCCGCTTTTTCCCGCGCGCGCGATCCTTTCCCAACGTCTCTGCTATCTTTACTCTCTTCTCTACTGTTATATTTATTTAATATTTAATATTTAATGTTTATCTCTACTTCTTTTACTGTCTACTTTTTTTCTCTATACTTTTTTTTCTTGCAATATAGGCCGTCTGATTTATATCTGACAAATAGGAAGGAAACAAATGGGAATTTTGCAAAAAGATACCCATACCCCTCTCCAGATTTGCAAATAAGGCCTTCCCTCGTTCATCCTTTTCTCCCACAAGATAAACTACTCATAAAAATGCATCTTGATGTGTGCAACGCATGGGCATCTGGCTAGTTCTAAAAACATTTCCATCATTTGCCGCACTACTGGTTGCAGATGAAAAACCTACCCAAGCACAGCGCGATACAGGAGCGACGCACAATAACAAGCTGATATTCTGTTGGACAATGGAGGTTATAACCAATTACTTTTACGGGAACAATAGCACCCAGGAAATTTGAAGGGTAGGTATGAACAAAATTGGAACTGCACATGTACTGCTAAGTGATTCAATACACACATTACCAATCAAGGAAGAGAATGATGGTCGCGGCGGCCTCTGTGAGTCATGGTCGGCAACGGGAGTCAGTTCATTGTCCACGACGGTGGTACTTCTGCGCTTGGCGTCGGCTTCCGGGAAGCAGATCCGAGACCGTGGAAGACGATGCCGGGGAAGAGGCTCCGTGTACAACGACGATGATGGTGGACCGGCTCCAGTGCGGCGTACGAGGTCGTCGATTAGGCAGATGCGCTGTGGTGGACGAGTGCGCCGATGTAAAGGGGAGGAGCACGAAGGCTGCGGTGCCGTGGAGAAGTCTATTTTGTGGCGGGGATAGAAAATGGGGAGTATTCAGGTGTACTACTCTGGGTGCCGGGGTGGGGTTGGCTGGGTAGGGTGAACCTGAAGTTACGAAAACAGCCCCCTACCAAGCGTCATCCATAGGCCTGTTCCAAAGGCTATGACGGTAACTTCCCACTGCTTGAATCAGGGTCGCGGGAGATTTTCCCTCCGACCTCAAAATTTTGTGACACTGGACTCCTCGTGTGGCGTGTTGAGTGATTTGGCTAAGCAACTAGCGAGTAGTAGTAGTAAACTCTGCATATTAGGTTTGACCGAAGTCAAACTTCCTAAAGTTTGACCAAGTTTATAGAAAAATATAAACATTTACCATAACAAATATGTATGATGTGAAAGTACATTCAATAATGAATCTAATGGTATTTATTTGTTATTGTATATGTTAATATTTTTTGTTATAAGCTTTTTGAGAGTTTACAAAAATTGACTTTGACCAATGCTATACGCAGACTTAAATAAAAACGGAGGGAGTGCACATTTGTTTTCTTAGTTTGTAGTGAACTAATCATTTGTTGAAATTGTGAAATAAATATATGAGGCTATTGACTTCGAATGTAATGGTCTATACAATTCAATAGTTACAATCATTGTTGAATCCCAAGATGTATACACGGTCTATAGTACTTCACAACATGCTCAAACTCACATAATCGCAGTCAAATGAGAATCTAAATGCATTTCATAGTTATTACTTTGTAGGATGCAACAAAAACAACTATAACTCTACATCAGCCATTATAGGAGCAACATTTTGACATATCCCAATGTGTGAATGAAACGTGCAGAGAGAGTTTTTGAAGATGGAGCAGATAGGGCGGGAAAGATTGTATGTATGTGGACGAGAGAGTAGGAGACAACCTAACGAGACAGGCAGAGAGAGAGAGAGATAGAAAGAGAAAGAGAGAGGAAGAACTTAGGTTTGTGAGAAAGATGGAGACATGTAATATACGTGAGATGCGTGTGCATCCGGATTCTGTATACGTGGAAGGAGAAGAGACAACATGTTTGATGATAGAGCTGGAAAAACATGGACGAGAGGGGAAGGATCTCGTGGGTTGAGGGATTGACAATTTTGTGCGGGGGAGAGAGGGATTGGTAATTTTGTGCAAGAGAGAGAGAGGGTGGGGGGAGGAGTCAGTCAGCCGTCGTCACATCACCCTCCTTCCAAATGACCCCGCATTCTCTAGCGCGGTGTGGTCGCCGTCTTTGATCTGCTCGATGCCCTCTTTGAAGATTGAGTTATTGTGCATGTTGGGGTGCAAAGAAGCACAAGCGAGAGTGGTCATCGTATAACCTTGGATGGGGATGAATTGTGTGCTCAAGGGAGTTTGTGTGTGTGTGTGTGAGTGTTGTTCTGTGTGTGTGTGTGTGTGTGTGTGTGTGTGTGTGTCAGATATTGAGAGAAAACAAACCTAAGGAGAGAAATGGGTATTCACGAAGAGATTGTGCGGGCCTTGAGGTGGGCAGGGGCCGGGTGAGGGTGTCAAATTGTGCGCGTTGATGCATGTGTTGCATGCGATCGTGCGAGGGACGGACGAATCGAGAGAGATGGTTGTTGTGTTACGGATGCTCCTCTCTCTCTCTCACACACACACACACAAGTAAACTAGAAGACCGTTCTCTCATGTATACACAACGTATCAGCATCTGTCTATGCCTCACTCATGCATGATCATTTGCACATTCACACCTCTCTATGTCTGTATCACACGCACACCGTATCCACATTGCCCTTCCACCACAACACACATATGGACACATACACACGTTCTCTCTCAGTCACACACACAAAATAAGTATTAAAAAAACTAGGGCGCACCTAAAATGTCTAAATCCAAATAAACACGAACTGGAGCTAAATTCAAATATATGGAAATATTGCAGCGTCAAGAACTTTCCCGGGAAAAAAAAGTTGAGTAATATTCGAGGATTGTTTTCACACACACAAAAAGTTCGATGGATGTCCTTCGAGCACGACACGATGACGCGCCGTTCGATCGACCGCGCGGTCGTGGTTCACGCGCTTGCACAGGATTCCGTATCGTGGCTGTGGTACTAACTTAAAAAAAAGTGTTGCCTAAGTCTAATGTTTACGTGTACTAGTATGGTTTTCTTTTAAGTTTGACCAACCTTATATAAAACTAAAGTAAGCTCCCACACGCGCACTCATCAATATGTTGCCGCCGCCATTACGCATGCCGGCGCCCGCCTGCTCCGGCCAACAATTTCTCGCCCATCACCGCCGTGTCGCCGCCATCCCTGTGCCATGAAGCCGAAGGCTCGCCCGCTCATGTCGTCTGCAGTCCCTCCTCGACATGCCGCCGCGCTTCCAAGTACGTGAGTAGCTAGTGGAGCCGCGTCTATGCATGCAGCGTACGAAGAGGAGGATGAGCGTGTGCTCCAGCACGCCGGCGAGGAGGAACTAGCGTGTCATTGTCGTCTCCGCCCACGCGGAGGAGGCGCGCATGGTGGCTATCACGGCGGAAGCCGGTCGTGCGCGCATTGAGCCCACAAACCGGGTGCGGACACGGAATCTACCTTCGAGACCTTGAATGCCACGTGGATCCTGCAATCTGAAGGAGCAATTTGGGTCAGTCGACTCATGTGAGCCGTTTGATGCAACATGGATGGCTAGAAGGGATTCTTCCACCTCTTCTGCCGTCTTCTTCCTTCACTCCGTCGAACTTCTTTCACAAATCGACTGACCCAAATTATACTACTAGTACGGACATATTAATTACAGTAGGAACACGAAGATATGAGCAGTAGTACCAACTGCAAGAAGAACAGTAGTAAGACATAGTACTAGTACTACTATACGTACTAAAGAGTTAAGATAACGAGAAAGAACATAAACATAGTTCTGCTGGGGCCTCAGCACAACATACCCTTGAAAATAAACTAAGCAACTAGTCCGCTTGACACTGCAGTAGAACCAGCATGAGCGACGGCACTGCCACCTACTCGGAGTCCGAGTCCACGTCCTCGACTTCGTCCTCGTCCCTCTGCCTCTTCCTCTTTGCCGACGCTTCTTTGCTTGAACCGGACACTGGGCTCTGCTTCTTCATCCAACCCTTGTAGATATTTAAACAAAGGTAGTCATCCATTGCCGCGTACAAGATGTGATCTTCATCTAATGTCTTTGAATCCCATGCATGATGAAACTCGTGATGAGGTTTCTTCAGTTTAGCGTACGGAGGATCAATCATGGCTGCTGCCAGGGTCAGCATTGAAGGTTGAGAGGAGGACTCCAGGCTTGCCTTCTGGAGATCGAAGGCTGGCCTACAACGAGACCTATCCGACGCAGGACATCCCTGTCGTTCTTAAAGCCTACAATAAAGAATTTCACTCTTTTGTCCTTGAGGAAGTTCTTAAAATCCTGGCACTCAACGTCGGCATGGCATATGTGGTAGACCAAGCAAATGTTATGTACGCAAACCTGGATCACGGCGTGCTTTTTCCTCTCTTCGTCCTTTAGATCCTTCTCTCGTCCCAGGACTGTGGTGTACTCAACATCTAGCCCAGTGACCCACTCATCGGTTGAACTATTGAACATGCGTAGGAAGCGAGCAAGCCATGCTTTCACCATCGTGGATCCACGTGTGTAGATGAAGATGAACTGATCGTCGGTGATGGCTCTAACCTGGTACTTAGTGGCGACCATGGAGATTTGGGAGGCCATGGATTTTGGAGGAGGGTTAGGAGAACTTGAACTGTTGTACCCTGCAAAAACTGGGAGTGAACTAATGTGAAAGGACGGGACGACTGGGAGCGAACTGTTGTGAGGTAGAAGACGGGGACGAGTAGGGCGTGCGAACTGTGTGGGGTTGCTGGCTTGCCCGGTGGATAAACGGCTGCAAGCCCCCAAAGAGTTCTCGAGAACTATGCGGGACACACTAGATGTCATGTCTACTAGACCCATATCGTAGGCCTGACGGTATAGCTTCTGCGTGTTCGCACGCCATGCCGGTGCGTGGATGTAACTTCATCGTCGCGCCTCCCACGACCTTCGCATCCCTCACACGGTCACGCCCTTTGAGACTTCAACCGGCTATAAATGAGCAATTTGTTTTGCCTACTCCGCATGCATGATACTCCCTCTGGTCCTTTTTACTCCCCTCAACCGTTTGCAAAGTGTTTGACCAAATTTATACTTTTTAACACCACCTTATATTAATTAACCAGCCACACCAGTACACTCATTCAATACAATATTCACCACACAGGGCGGTACGTTATTTACAAGAATACCATCTAATCTATTATCAAAGCTATACTTAGCGATTAAGTGTGCCACCTTATTGGCCGAACAGCTAATCTTTGACAATTGAAGATTGTTGATCAACTTCGAGATGTTTAACGCTTTCATCTTCAGGTCACGCATAGCAGACCTGTCATAGTCCCCCGATGCAAGAGATGCTACCACAAAAGCGCAATCAGTCTCTAAAATTACAGGAATATGAAGAGAAATACATATGTAGAGACCGGCAATGCAAGCCCTAAGGTCCGCTTCCTCCATGCTTTGACAGGCATCAATGAAATCCCACGACCAAATTTATACTAAAAATATCAATATCTACAATACTGATTATAATGAGTATAAGAACTACGTTTTATAATGAGTGTAAAAATATTGATTTGACATTGTGAATGTTGACATTGTGAATGCTGATTATAATGAGTAGTACATTTTTCTATAAGTCTGGTGAAAGTAGAGGTACATTGACTTCAGAAAAAACTTGAATGCACAATGCAGAATAGTTCCTCCATCCAGGTGCGTGCCATGTCCTATCTTGTCATCACAACAAGGTTAGCTATTAGAGTACCACTACCTCCCTTCTAGTTTAAAGGGCTCGATTCAAAAATTTCACCTACTCTTAGCAAGATAGTAGAGGCGGTGGAATAGTTTTTGAAGTCTGCAAAAGTACTCAACTAATGTTGTCGTTCTTCACAAAAAAATGTGTTTACCAATGCATGCATGAACACTAGTTACTCCAACCCCCCTCTCTTCTTTAATTCTTTGCCACATCAACATGTTTGCTATTCCCGTGTGCATGATACCAGCTAAGATACCACCATTATGGCCAGCCTTAATCATCACATGCAATAATTTAGTGCACCTTGAAATATGAACATGTGTGGGGCGTGTATGTTTTTAATGACTTGAGACTATAGCTAGCCCGGCATGCAAGATGACTTATTATGCACCATTCCCCATACCTGCAGGAAGCCCGTTCGTCTCCAAATCTTTTCCTCTCCATGTGTGGAAATAATATGCCTGCCAAACTCTCCTTCTCCCTCCGACGGTCCCACCACTCCACCCCGTGTGAAAAAATCTGCATGCTTGACTCTCCTCCCCCCACGCTCGTCCAATCTGTTGTGACCAGCAATATTTCCACCCCTTCGCTCCCCCATAATTTACTCCAACAAATATGCCCATGTAGCTTTTACTTAACTTTAGGTGCATTGAGTCACTGACATATGGGCCCAACAGGGGACTGGCCCACATGTCAGTGACGCAACTGGACCTGCAGTTAAGTCAGTGCAGCTCAGTCCATATCTTATGTAGGTGTGCCATTGCTCGCTATAAATACTACGCCTCCCACGACATCGCTATCTCCTCTCCCTCACGTTCATGTTCCTCGCTATCTCCTCCCCCTCCCTCTCACATCGACCACCATGGCATCGCCCCTCCCAAGCCCTAGGAGCCCCTTGCTGCGCCGCGCGGACGGTCACGCGTCGCTGTTCCGTTCCTCGCCGCCACTAGTCGAGGAGGATGCGTCGGTGTTCCGCTCCTCGCCGCTACGTGACGCATCGCCGTTCCGTTCCTCGCCGCCACTAGTCGAGGAGGACGCATCGGTGTTCCGCTCCTCGCGACGACGCGACGCGTCGCCGTTTCGTTCCTTGCCTCCACTAGTCGAGGAGGACGCGTCGGTGTTCCGCTCCTCGCCATGACGCGTCGAGGTGGACGCGTCAGCGTTCCCAATCTCACCAGCACGCGCGTCAGAGGACGCGTCGGCTCCCTGCTATGAGGAGAACATCGCGCCGCCCGCTGAGCCCCCCCAGCCTTGAGGAGCTTTGGAAAGAAATGGATGTCACCATGTGGGAGGCTTTGCCTCTAGCAGAGCGCGCCAAAATAGAGGCGGAGAAGAAGGCCGAGGAAGAGAAGCCGACCGCGGAACAAGCTGCCTGGGAGGCGTATGTCGCGTTCGGGAGAGTCAGGCAATTGGCTCTTTGGCAGAAGGCTCGTGCGAGGGCCGTGAGGGTGGCGGAGGACGCCCGTGCCGACACCCTAAGTGTAGTTGGGCCCAAGCGCCTCATCTATGCTTGGCGGTACGTGGATCGGGTGCACGCTTCCAGTGAGGAGGAGTACCTGTTGGCGCCAGATCACCACACCGGTGAGATCGCGCTCGCCCGCCGGCAAGCCGCCAATCAGCACCTCGCGAGTTGCGAGGCTGAGGAAGAGGCGTTGTGTCGGTGCGTTGGGAAACGACCGCACATCAGGGCACTCGTGGCGCGCCGCAAGCGCTCCTGCGAGCGTCGTGGCTTTTAGGAGGAGTATAATTTTTGTTTCGTAAGGCGATCTCATTAGTTTTGGGACGCAAATGATAAATCCCGAACGTTCAAGAATTATTAGCGTCCTTAATTAAGTATGTAAAATGGAAAGTTTCGAAACCTTGTGTATTCGTACACATTTTGTAAGTACGTGCATATAGCACAAACTTTACTATATACTATCGGACTACATGTCTCTCTCGATATATGCTTGCAGACTGTGCTACTCCCTCCGTCCAGGTCAATAAGTCATCTTTGGTTGTGCACCATGACCAAGAAGGAGGCAAGACTTGTACACCTAGACGGAGGGAGTACTACTATTACTTATGTACGTGCAAATGGACGTTTTAACATTACGATGCGGTTTTTGTAGAAGTAGAAAAACAGCACTAGTCAAGCTTGTGAAACAATTCAATGCAAAACAAATGCAAAAATGCTCGTTTGATTGTTTACTTTTAGCTTCCTTCTCTGTGGTTACTTCTCTGTCGTACTTTGTACGAAGTATCTCACTGGTTGGAAAGGCATGCAGATTCCCAAACCGCTTCCTACACCCAGTATCGATTTTTTTGCCTAACAAGTTATGTCGTGCAATTGGAATTCCAACTTGAGTACTACTAGTAATAGGAGTACCAGGGGCCAGTTCTTTTAGGCCCCTCCCAATTCTCCACCTTGTATAGGTGCTAAGGCTGCCATGTAGGCAAAAAGTTTGATGTGGCAAGGTAATTAAGAGGAGAGAGATGAGTGTGGTGACCCCAGGAAGAAACAATGCCAAGCGTGAGCACCTAGGAAAAACACTTAAATTGGAAGGATCCCACCAATGCATGAAGAACTTTAGTTGCAAAATCATTAAATGAAGGATGCTTAGCACCAACAAGTTAAGCACTTGTGCATTGGGGGCTTTAGTTGCTAAAGGTTTTAATGTGCTTAGCACCTTATGTAAGCACCAATGCATTGGAACTAGCCTTAGGCTTCTAGATTAGTAATCCCATAACTACTACCTCCGTCCTGGTTTATTGGCCCCCATTGTAATCCGTGTCAAATTTTGATCATAAATTTAACTAATGAAATGTTAGTGCAGGTCACATGCACTACTCCATCTGTCTAGGTGAGTAAGTCATCTTAGGCTGTGCACCATGACCAAGGAGGAGAAAACGAGAAAAGTTAATGTTTATTTGCTAATTAATAGTATTGCATGCAATTAACTAACCACTGCATGTCGTGTTTGATATCTCAAGTCATTAAAAGCATGCAAACTCTTTATCTCTTATTGGTTGATATGTCAAGAAACAAGAAACGAGGTAGAAGTTAATGCACCGCGCCTAAGTGTTTTGGGATTATTTGGTTTTCGTAAGATGACTTACACACCTAGACGGAGGGAGTAACATTTTATCAGTTAAATCTTTGGTCAAAATTTAGCACAAATTACAATGGTGAGGAATAAACCAGGACTGAGTAGTAGTTTAGAAGCCCAAATAAATGAGTGAGGCGCCTTATTGTTACTCTCCACTGTGACTAGTCTTGTGGGAAAAGTCGGGGAAGCTGCCAAAAGAACCGGCCCTAGGAGTAGTAGCTAGGGATCAAGTGTGCGAGATGAACCGGAGAAAGTAAATGCAGAGAGATGAAATGCAAAAAAGATGGAGGTATGTGATGGTTGCTTGTCCGTTTATTTTACGAGGCCACTTATTACTGGGAGTGGTTGGGTTTTGTGATATGATGGCTTTACTGCCGCACCACGAGCGGGGTGAGAGCTGAGACTCCCATGCAGCACCGCCCTCTACACTTGTACTAACCCTGAACTAACTCTAACGAAAGAGGTGTTTGGATGGCAGGGTTAGATGGAGCACGGATACGGCGAGGCGCCTTCACGGGCGGTGTGAGAGGGAGGGAGGGAAAGGACGAGAAGCTTCGAGGAAGTGGGGAAGGATATGCTGCAGGAAGAGCGAGAGAAAATCTGTTTTTTAATGGCGCCGAGAAGAACTAACCCGAATAAGCACCTCTTGGGTGGGTTAGATTTTTTGGATGAGTTAGATGCATCTAACCCAAACTAACCCTCCTGTTTGGATACTTTTGGGTTAATTGAGTCCAAACTAACCCAAACTAACTCTAACCCATGGATCCAAATAGGGCCTACATCGGTCGTGGTTTATTAGTCCCCCATTGTATTTGACTGAAGATTTAACTGACAAAATGTTAGTGCATGTCAACAAAAACGATATCGTTGGATTCATATTTGAACATAGTTTTGAATGATATAATTTTAGGTGACATGCATCAGCATTTATCATACTATATATAATGTTAGTTCAATTTTTGGTCGTACTAATCTATAGTAGTAAGGTGCCCGTGCGTTGCACCGAAGAGTGAAATGCATTGATCGGGGAGTTGTTTATTTTGACAAAGGATGTGGGGGTCATCTCATGTGTAACGGGTATTGATAGGTTTCTTCGGATATTATTTCATCTCTAGAGCTCACAAACATCCGGGTGAAATAGATAAAAAGGTATCTTTTGCAAACAAAAGCGTTCAACTGTTCAACCTGCATCCAAAACTTGTGAAGAAATAACACTTATTGTGCTTTGCAAGAAATGATCTTTAAGAATTAGTTTTTGAGTATCGATTGTTATACATGTTGGCTACAGATGACATGGCACTTTCTTATAGTCAACAGTTGGCTATACTATTAAGTTATATTAACCATGCCCTTATACACCTAGACGGAGGGATTAAATCAGGATGACTTGCAAGGGGGCAGAGGAGATGTAAGAAATGGTTCATCGTAAGTCTTTCACCAGTACTGTAGTAAAAATTCATACATGGAAGATTCTAGACTAAACCATAAACAAATGCACTTTTATTCATGCGCGATACTCCAATAGAGCAAGATCCTGCATGGAAGTCTCCACATGCTTAGACAGCGGATTACATTGAGCGAAGACTAATGATCAACACTTAACTTGATAATGCCTATGTCCAGGTAAACCTCCTTGGAGTCCCCGTGCACCGCGTCGGCGGGTAAAGGATGCCATGGGTTTTCCAAGTCCACATTGGCGGGATAGTCCCAGCTCCCCAGAGTCCAAGTCCGTTCGATGAGGCCGGTGTCGCCGCCCACGCGACCCGGAGGGGTAGTAACACTGACCACGCACCCGTACATCGGCCTCATGTCAGTGTCAGCGTCAGCGGCGTCGTCCCTGACGCACATTACAGAGATGGGGCGGCAGCCTGCGCGGGCCTCGCCGGTGCCCACGATCAAGAGGAAGACGCTGCCGTCCTCCTCCGAGACTAGCAGGCGGCGGTGATCCTCCAGCGACTCCGGCATGGTGAATGGGTAGCATGTCTCATACTTGATGTTCTCCGCCAAGGGCCAGTAGTGACCTCTGCACGCATCCGTGAGGTGATGCACCATGTCCACCGGTGAGCCAGAAAACGGCATCGGGCACTCATAGCAGTGGACGAAGGGCTCCTTGGAGGCATCGACCAGGCCGTCCATGAAATGGGAGTGGCTGTAGGGGACGTTGTGCCAGTTGAATATATGAGCAAGTTACTACAAGATTTAATCCTAATAAGCACAAAATAAATCATGACGGCTATAACAGAGATGAAACTAATCATGTGGACTAGCATAGTAGTAGGATACAGAGTAGAAACATGAATTCTACCACGATTTTGAACAGGAAGGACAGAAACACATACGGTGCAACGGGAGCAGCACCGTTGGCGTTGAGGTTGTCGCCCATGTCATTGAGGAAGAGGTTTCCGAGGTCGGGGAAGAAGTCGTCGTCGGTGAAGTCGTCGCTGCCAGTAGTCGCGAGAGTGCGCTCCCCAAATTTCAACAGTGCCCGCCGAATGTAGCGCAGGAGGGAGTGGCTGTAGGGGACGTTGCGGCCGCGGAATGGAGCGCAGGAGTAGTGCACGAAGCAGTAGATGGTGTCCTTACTAGTACTCCCTAGTCTCTATCTATCTATATCTATATCTATATTATTTATACTCTTATAGAAAACCGAGTTGGTGATGATGGTATGCCTGCCATCTTGTAATATAGACCGTCCGATCTATATCTGACGGATAGAAAGCCAACTATGACAATTTTACAAAAGATACCCGCACCTCTCTCCACATTTACAGATAAGGCCTTGCCTCGTTCATCCTTATCTCCCACAACCTCGTGCTCCTCCCTATGTCTCTATATCTACTACTCTTCTTTGTTTTTTATAACAAATCGAATAGTGTTGCGCCGTCCGCTGCACGCCTGGCTGAACACGCCTCCTCGCCTCCATCATCACCAACTGAGGGGTTGTTTGGTTCCTAGCCACACCTTGCCACACTTTGCCACACCTAATCTTAGGCAAGTTTGGCCAAGTTAGATAGGTGTTTGGTTCTAGCCACACCTAAGGCAAAGATTTTTTTTATGAGCAGTGAGCCCCACATGTTATAGACACAAAAAGTGTGGCAAGATTCCCTTAGGCAAGCCAAAGTGTGGCTAACAATTTGAGCAACTCAACTAAGGCAAGTGTGGCAATTGTGGCAAAAATCATGTGGCAATATATGGAAAAGATAGTCACAATCTAAACAACCCCTGAGTCTTTTATAGGAGTAGGAGTAGAGAAAAAACCGAGTTGGTGATGATGGTGTGGCGTGCAATGCACGGGCATCTTGCTATTTTTTTGCATATAAGTCCAAACACCACGTAGACACGGTCTTTGAGCACGGTTTGTAGTCGTTCCATGCTCAGGCATTGAAGTTTGTAACTATTTTAGATTAGAATATACTACTCCTCCGGTGCTAGTAGTAGAGCAGAGTCCTACTCTACTACTCCACTCAAGCAAGTTAGGGCATAGTACTGTAGTAGGTACTGTAGGGAGTACCAGTACTGTGATCACTCAAGCAAGTTATCTGGCATCGACATGACCCTACGCTGCTGGTATGTGTCTCGTAAGTCAAGAGGCGTGTTGTAGTCATCATCACCTGTCCACTTCCCATAGCACATATTCGCTTCTCCATCTTTGTCCGCACATAATCTCGTCCAATCTTCCATCCCCGCCAAGGCGCCTCCCCCCCTTGTCCGAAACCCAAGCACTAACAATGGCAGAACCGAGCAGCGTCCGCCGAAAGAGTGGCTGGAATTTGCTCCCCACAAAGGTAATCAAGCTCATTGTTTCGCGTGTGGACAATCTCAGTACCATGCCGCTCGCCGCGTGCTCGTCGGGGCTGTACAGTTTACTCAAAGCCCTCAGGCCGGAGCTATTTAAGCCAGCTCCTTGCTTGTTGATGCCGCCTGATCTTCAGAAATGGCGTGTCACGCAGCATAACGATCGTAGGGTGGCGAGCATCAACCCCCTTGACTGCGATCCGATCCCCGTCAGCCTCAACTACATTAACGGTATGTACTGGGTCGGCATGAACACGTCTTGGATGGTGCTCGTCGACGGTCGCGGCAGCTGGATGCTCGTGGAGGTCTACACCCGGCGATTGATCCCCCTTCCTTCGATTAACACTGCACTGCTTTGGCACCGCGGCCCGAAATACTCGGAATCTTACAGTAGCCAACATGATACCAAGTTTGATTTGCTCAAGGTTGTAATCTGCCGAGTGCCCACAAGATTTGTGAATTATAAAGACTTCAGGCTAATTGCGTTCTTCAACCGCGGTCTCGCCTATCTGATAGCTCACTGCGGTACGTGGATAAATCTGCACGTCCATCGCAGGATCATACATCCTCCATGGTTCTCTGATGCCATTGAACACAACGACTTCATTTATGCTGTTGACTCCTTCTATGGTTGGACATATTGCTGGCCTACTCCAGTCATCGCTACAAACGGCTATTACAGCAGTATGTTACTTTCCTATGATATCATGATGGCTTGCTTATATTATTGCCAACATTTACTGAAAAAATATTCATGCTCATAACATGTTGTTCTTAAGATTGACTAAATCAAGAGCCCTTTTTATTTGACTCCAACTTGATATGATGTTGTAGGCCGCCTGGTGTCCCTACCCTTCCTAATCCCAGAACCTTTCAAAGAAAAGCGGCATGGCAGTTGCAGGTGGTTCCTGGCTCGATCAGACGACGGTGAAAGATTGATGATCGTTCGCACGTACCAGATGTGTTGTTTCATGGAATACAATCACATTCACTGCAAGGTCTTTGAGGAGGATCCCAGCTTCTCTGGGCCTTCAGGAATTTTTGACTGGAGGCTGGTAAGTAGCCTTGGTACACGCTCTCTTTTTGTCGGACTGAATTATCCGATTAACCAGGAGATAACCGACGGCAAGGATCATGATGGCAGCGCAGTTTCGTTCATCAGGCAAAATATGTGTACACAGCGTACCATGCGTCTCTGCATGCATCATATCCTGATATGTGCCGCCATGCTCTGCAGCCCAAAGTAGGAGAGAGGGTCGCAAGTATCAGACTTCGACCTGCTGGCTGGAGTTTCCCTCGTCAGGCATCTATCTGGTTCAAGCCGTCAGCCAATCTCCACAGCTTAATAAATAGTAACGTCTAACTGAGCCAGTTAGTTAGATGCGTACACTTGTGTAGTAGGATCTTTATTTAGTTTGATGCATACCCTTGTTCTTTTTTGGTAGCCCTTTTGTAATGATGGCTGATGTTTGGTTTGGAAGAGAGAGCTGCGTCTTCACTCTTCTGGCCTGCTTACTGCTTCTATTGCACCCCCAGCCCTGGTTGTTGTTGCTCCTGTTTTCAATGTACAATCAGTAGTATATTTTGTTTGTTCATTGGATAAATGTGTTGTTAGAACGAAAAACACAATGTTTTGGAAGTCGTTGCATGGTTCGATCCTTTAGTGCCCCGTACCGTACGTAGCTCATACTATTTTTCGTACAGAACACATTTTCCACTTGTTGATAACATGCAGCCCACTGATGAAGGCCCAATAGAGAAGCCCATAATTAACTGGAAGGGAGGATCTCACATAAATCCGGCCCAGGTACATGCTCATGGTCCCCTAAACATAAATAAATAAATAAATAAATAAATAAAGCTAAATGCTCATGCACCAGTTCTTTGGGAAAATAGGTAACCCAGTATTTCTTTTTGAAGTATACCCAAGCTAGGCCTATTTGTTTTCTCCGAATTACTGGGCTGCAAATCTTTCAAGACGAGTAGGGATGCATTCCGTCCTGGCCAAAGAGTATGGTCAATGTCTGTTAAAAGTAATATCAAAAGGGGTTGAAAATTCCAAAAAAAATTATAGCAAATGGGATATTAATTTCTTTTTTTGTTTTTGTTCTTCATTGATATCTTATACGTATTTCATTGGATTTAACATGACATAGTACTAATTTATTTTTAAATTTGTTTTAGTATGGCTATTAATTTTTGGATTAAGAATATTTCGTTCCCCAGCAAAAATTTGTGAATTCTCAAAATTTCCCACATATTTAGTTGATTTTTTTACCCTGGTACTGACCAGAAAATGGCCAGCAATTCTAAAAATGGAAAACGGGCTGCAATAAATTCCATATGAATTAGAAAATGAGTAAAAATTATAAAAATAATAGCAAATGGGCTTTACACGCCACGGATTTTGAGGTTGACTTGTTTACGCAAGGCTTTGTCAGTGAACACACGATTCTAGCAGCAGTGACTGTTGGATGACCATCCAACGGCCGACGTGCTTCTTCAATCTCTGATCTTCCTACTCCAGCCGCCTAAACTAGCGTCGGCGGGACTGCCCGCTCCCTCCTCTTGTGGCCCGCTATGATGCCGTGCAAGCTTCCCCGGCCCACCCTACTCCCTCCGCTGGCCTGGCTGCACGCAATCAACTGCCTCCTTATTACGCGAAAAAATGATTCCTCCCACTGACATCTAGGGCGCACCGGTTGGGAGGCTGACCTGTGGGCCTACTAAATTGACGCGTATGCAGGGCTTGTCAACTTAGTCAACAAACAATTCTCACAGCAGTAACTGTTGGATTTGAATTGAACGGTCCTACTGCTTCTTCAATCGCTACTCTTCTTGCACCAGCCGCCCAAACCAGCGCTGGGGAGACCGCCTGCTCCTGCCTCTAGTGGTCGGCTGTGCTGCCATTGAGGCCTCATCGCCCCCTACTACTCCCACCGCTAGCCAAGCCCTGCGGCGACGGCAGCCTCACACTGCAGCCGAACCAGTGAACCCTCGTACTCCTCTTCACATGGGCATCCACTACCGCGTCTTCCCCGGCTCTGCGTCGTCCCCTTCCTAGGCCTCGCCGTCGTCCACCGCCTTGGTGCTCTCGGCGCGGCGTGGTCAATGTGGTCAACGACATTCCATCGAAAGAGTACTGTACGCGGAGAGGCCGACAGCTGGGTCCACGGCCACAGCCCAGTTTTTTTGTGACTTGCCAAGTAAGTCGCTTTGTCAGGCCTGTTGGGCTGCAAATCTTTCAAGGCGAGGAGAGCTTTCATTCGGCTGGCCGGGAAAATGGCCCATCAGTAATGAGAAATGGGTTGTACATTTTTTAAACACATCAAACCGACAATTAGTTTCAAATATATTTTTTTCATTTCGAGATTTTAAATTACATTAATTTTTATGCGTTGAGAATTTGTTGGATTTTATATTGATATACATTTATTTTTAAAATCAGTTTGAATGTGATTCGAAATTTCGGGATTAAAAACAGTACGTGGTTATGGTCAACATGGTCAAAGAATGGCTTCCATCGGACGTGGACTGTACGTGGAGAGGCTGACAGCTGGGTCCACGACCGCAACAAGGAAGTGCCTCCTTATTACGTGCAAAATAATTATTCCTCCACCTGACAGCGGGGACCCACCGGACGGGCCACCATATTTCGCGAAAAAAACATTTCCCCCTGACTGCTGGGACACACCAGCTACATCTTCGCACGCAAGGAAGTGCGTCCGAAAAAAAACGATTCGCCCCCCTAACTGCTGGGACCCACCAGCTACATCTTAGCACGCAAGGAAGTGCCTGACAATCGGGACCCACCTGGTCGAAGCGTATGTAGCATTGTCATTCTGGTCGCGAACGTGTACGCACATATATACTGGTGGATGTAGAGGCGCGCACGTGTTGTAGTAGAGGCGCGTACGTGTCGTAGTAGAGGCGTGAACGTGTCGTAGTAGAGGCGCGCACGTAGCACGTACACGTACGTACAACGGCCAGTGTGCAAGAAAGAAAATACGGCCACGTATGTGTACATACGGGCGAGGTCTCGAACGCCTACTCGCGCATATATACGTATGGCCAGGGCTCGTGTACATTGGCTGGGTCGGAACGGAGAAACAGCGTCGTCGTCGTGTTCATGGGGAGCCGACCGGCTGGGTCGGAACAGAATGCACCGTCGTGTTCATCGGGAGGGCTTGGACGGAACAGGCGATGGAAGCGAGGCCTGGCGTACCGCAGAGCAGAGGAAACGGCCTTGTGTTCGACCGGCCACGTTCGAAATAGGATCATGTTCATCGGGAGGGGTCTGGCGTACCGCAAAACGGAGGAAACGGACCTCCTACGGTCGAAACGGGGGTCCTGTTGATCGGGAGGGGTGTGGCGTACCACAAAACGGACGAAACGGACCTCCTACGGTCGAAAAGGGGGTCCTGTTGATCGGGAGGGGTGTGGCGTACCGCAAAATGGAGGAAACGGACCTCCTACGGTCGAAACGGGGTTCCTATTGATCGGGAGGGGTGTGGCGTACCGCAAAACGGACGAAACGGACTTGTGTTGGAGCGCTACGGTCGAAACGGGGGTCCTGTTCATCGGGAGGGGTGTGGCGTACCGCAAAACGGGACTCCATGGGATACTGTTCATCGCCATCGTCGACCTCATCCAGCCTCCACGGGCTACTGTTCATCCACCGTCGACCTCCTCTAGCCTCCACCTGTGATTGTTCATCCACGGGCTCCTGTTCATCCAGCCTCCACCGCGCGCTACTCCACCGGCTACTGTTCAACCACCCCTCTCCACGGGCTCCTGTTCAACCACCCCTCCATGGGCTACTGTTCATCCACCCCTCCACTGTCTACTGTTCATCTAGCCCTCCACGGGGTCATCCTGTTCATCCAGCCCTCCACACCACGGGGTCTTGTTCATCCAGAGGCAACACCACGGGTCCTGTTCATCCACTCCCACCGCTCACTGTTCATCCAACCCCCCCCCCCCCCCCCCGCAACGCTCACTGTTCATCCAGAGAGGTAGCATCGATCGGCTTCAGTCAGCAGCAATAGCGAAGGAATCAATCGCTCGGGTTCAGTAACGCGTAGCCTGCAGTGCAATCGCTCGGGTTCAGTTAGAGCCCAACACCTCACTCGGGTTCTGTTAGAGCCAACGCCTCGCACACATGTGCGTACGTGTACGAGAGAAATGTGCATTGCTCAGCCCCCGACCTCCACCGTAATCGGGAACTGCCCAAAATTTTCCTCCCCCTCGCTTCTACCATGGTTTTTTCCATCATGGACGGCCCAAAGAATGTCATGCAGCTGCATCTCCAACCCGCCCAAGACGAAAAGCCCATTTTCTGTCATGATTTTTTGTCATAGAAGTAGGAGCCCACCACATCTATGATGATACCTGGTTTTGTCACAATTATCGTCATAGAAGTGTCATATGTATGACAGAAAAAAATTCGTTCGGCCCAAAATGTCACGGATGTGTCTTTTTTTTGTAGTGGATAGACAATAAGTTAAGTTTGAGTGCATATGTCTTACACCATATGATAGAATAGCAGGTCTCACAAGCACAATCCAAACCAAAGCAACACAAATGAAGTTCCAACGAAACGAAAGCAAAGACACGAACAAAAGCAAATCCTACACTCTCTCCCCTTTGACATCGAGACACCAAAAGGGCAGAGAGGACACCTACAACATAGGTGGTAGCACCCGCTGCAAAGGTCACTCCACATGCTCCTCATCAGACTCTGCAGCTTGAATGGTCTCTTCCTCAGACTCGGTCCACTGATATCCCTGCTTGGCTATCCAGTCAGCCTCCAGACTGATGTTCACCTCAGACCCACTCTCCACAATCTCGCCAAAGGTCCTCAAGATCTTATTATCGCGCTGGCGACTCTCCTTTGAAGCAACATGGGTCATGTACTGCCATTGGCCTGCATACAGAATAGGGTCTGCATCTTGGCCTTCAGCTTCTTAGCCCAAGAGGGCTCAGAAGATGGAGGAGCATACCCAGCAGAACTGTCCTTAGCCTCCTCCTCCTCCTCCTCAACCTCGTCCTCATCCATATTCATCCTAGTAGCCTCATCCTCAGCTCTGGTGGTGTTATTGGCCCACTTGTTCTTCAGACGCAGCTTAATAGGCTCGTGGCGAATCCAGTTGAGTGCAGAGAAGTCTTCCTCTGGAAACATCTTGTCCCAAGTCTTCAAGATCAGATGGTGCAGGTAAGGACCATAGATGGGAACTTTGCGATTGAAGACCACAAACCTGAGCTCATTCCACATGACATGAGAAACGTCCAGGGGCTGGGCAGCATGCTGACGCGCCTCCTCACATAGAAGCATCATATCCGCAAGGTAAGCACGCACCTTATCTTTGTCACCGACGCGAGGAATGAGAGTGTTGTGGAAGATTCGGTGCATGACATCCAGGAAGGGGTTGAGCACCCAAGTCTGAGTGCCATTGGGATGCTTCTTCTCCACCATGAAAGGCAAAAGCTTGTCCTTGTTGGCTGACTCGGCATTGCCGTGATGGCGGGCGCCAACAGGCACATCAGGTCCATCATTACAGACATTCAACAGCGTCATGAACTCCTTCCAAGTGGCAGACAACTTCTTCCCATTGGTCATCGAAATACAAAGATTGCTCCCCATCCGTGTGAAAGTGGACGGAGGCAAAGAACTGTGCCACGAGCTCCGGGTCAAAGTCCATATGGAAAGTGATGAGGTCCTCAATGCCAAACTGCTCCACCAAGTCCAGTGCCTCACCAAAGTAGTCATGGTTCTTCCTCAGATGAGTCATGTCAATCCACTGCATTGGGACATAGAGATTGTGCTTGGACTTGATCACATCAATGTATATGAGATTCTGCTGCTTGGTCCAGAACAAATCATTCCCTCTGACATTCTCACGAGGGTTCACATAGGGATTGATTCTTGAATGATTAACTCAGACAGTGGCATCTCATCCATGCCAAGAGCTAGCTCCTTGTACTGGTTGGCGGTCTTCTTAACATTGCGGTGTTGGGTATTGGAACACTCTGGTGTCTCTCGATTGCGCAGACGCTTCGAGCTCGTGTCACGGCTTGGGTTCGAGCAACGGACATTGGAGCCACCACCTATGACACACAACACAAGAACACACAAGAGAAACAATAAGGATTAATGCAAAGACCACACCCAAAACAAGCGAAACAAGTAGACATAAGATAGGGAAGTTGCAACAAGGTAGCTTTGAGGTCAACAGGAGTACCTCACCACACAGCGGAAGTAAAAATTTACTTCTGCTCCAGCCGTGGTAGTACCGCGCCGTGATGACATGGTAGTACCATGCTCGGAGCGGAAGTAAAATTTTACTTCCGTGCCCCGAGCGGTAGTACCGCCCCAGAGGAGCGGTAGTATTGCGCGACACGGATGCGGTCGGAGCGGTAGTACCGCATGGGGGGTAGCACCGCTCGGAATCCAATCCGGCACAGCGCAGATCTAGGCACATCCACGACACTGGATCGGTACTACGGTTGATCAAAACTACAGTGTGGCAACATTCCAAATAGCATATCTACTGCACTACAACTCTCCTACATCATTCCCTTGCACAGATTTGGCCTAAAATCTCAAGAACAAAATGCATCTCCCCAAAAACCTAGAAGCAAAACAACGAGGCAAAGAGAGAGGGGTTCGGGGAGAAACCTTGTTTCATGGCAAGAGGGCAAGGTGGGGAATGATCCCACTGGTCGGAATGTGAGGAGAGCAGCCGGAGACGGAGATCCGGCGAGGTCCTCCGGCGTCGTTCTTGGGCAGGAGAGAGAGAGAGAGAGATACAGGGTGGGGAAACATGGTTGAATGGGTATGGGGGAGTTGAAACTCCCCCTGCCCGTACTTGACCCCCACCCGCTCGCGACTGCGCAGTAGTACCGTGGGTCATCGCAGTAGTACCTCTCAAGTGGAAGTACCGCAACCAGGGCGGTAGTACCGCTCTTCCAGCGGCAGCAAAAAATTACTGCCATGATGGAAGCGGTAGTACCGTGCTCTTCTCCTGCGGTAGTACCGTGGCAAGCCGAGGTAGTACCGTAGACCCAAGAAAGTGCTCGTTTCAAAAAAGAAAAATATTGTATTTGCAAAAACTCCTCCAAGCGACCAAACACGCGACCACACACACACACATGAGGTAATGCAGACATAACCACAACACAACAAGAAGGCAAAAGACTACAAGGAACAAGCACAAGCAAAGACCTCTCAAGAGGAGAGGGCGGTGGCCGAAGCCACCTATGTTTGAGTCAATTGGTATGGCACCGCGAAGAATTATCCTTGGGCCCATGACCAAAACTCGTCTTTGAAGCACATGTACCATCAAGAATGATTAATGTGAAAGAGTTGATCAATTTATGCATAATGGGGGGAGGGAGAGTTCATTGATAGAACAACACTCCCCCTATGTCCATGCCTACACCTAAACAAGATATCAAGTTGAGTATGGTGGGGTGTGCAAGGGTTCAAGCTACATTGCTCGAATCAATGATATTTAGCTCATGCCTTAACTCGCGAAATCTTGCTTCATCTAAGGGGTTCGTGAAGATATCTGCAAGGTTATCATGAGTGTTGACATACTTGAGCTTGATCTCCCCTCGCCTAATGTGATCTCGGATGAAGTGACACCGAATCTCGATATGCTTTGTCTTGAAGTGTTGCATCGGGTTGAGAGAGATCTTGATGGCACTTTCATTATCACATCAAAGAGGCACTTCATCACAAATGACACCGTAATCCTTCAAAGTTTGTCTCATCCATAGAAATTGAGCACAACAACTACCGACATCCACATACTCCGCTTCGGTGGACGAGAGAGACACACAACTTTGCTTCTTAGAAGACCAACTCACCAAAGAGCAACCAAGAAATTGGCACCCTCCGGAGGTGGACTTCCTATCCACTCTGTCTCTCGCCCAATCTGAGTCTGAATAGCCCAAAAGATTGAAGTTGGCTCCTCTTGGATACCATAAGCCAAATTTTGGGGTATGAGCCAAACATCGAAAGATTTGCTTGACCGCCACATAGTGACTTTCCTTAGGTGAGGATTGAAACCGTGCACAAATTCCCACACTCAATATGATATCCGGTCTAGATGCACAAAGGTAAAGCAAGGAGCCAATCATGGAGCGATATACCTTTTGATCCACCGCTTTACCATTGGGATCTATGTCAAGTTGGCATTTGACGGGCATTGGAGTGGAGGCCGGCTTGACATCACTTAGCTTGAATCTTTGAGCATGTCTTGAGTGTATTTTTCTTGGTTGATGAAGGTGCCTTCTCTTCCTTGCTTAATTTCGAACCCGAGAAAGAACTTCAACTCTCCCATCATGGATATCTTGAACTTTGAGGTCATGAGAGCAGCGAATTCCTCATTGAAAGCATTTTTAGGGGAACCAAAGATAATATCATCAACATATAGTTGGCATACAAACAACTCCCCTTTGACCTTCTTAGTAAAAAAGAGTGGGGTCGATTTTCCCAATTTCAAACCCATGATCTTGTAACAACTCGGTAAGATGCTCATACCACCCACGTGGGGCTTGTTTAAGCCATAGAGTGCCTTGTCGAGTTGGTACACATGATCGGGGAAATAGGGATCCTCGAACCCCGTGGGTTGTTTGACATACACCAACTCATTAATAGGACCATTAAGAAAAGCACTCTCCACATCCATTTGTTGCAACTTGAAGTTATGATGGGAAGCATAAGCAATCAACAAATGAATAGATTCAAGGCAAGCAACGGGAGCAAAGGTTTCACCGTAGTCGATACCCTCGACTTGGGAGTAGCCTTGTGCTACCAAACAAGCCTTGTTGCGAACAATAATCCCGAGAGCATCTTGCTTGTTCTTGAATATCCACTTTGTTCCAATGACATTGTGGTCCCCCGATGACCTTGGCATCAATCTCCACACCTTGTTGTGCTCAAAGTTGTTGAGTTCTTCATGCATGGCATTGAGCCAATTCGGATCCTCGAGCGCCTCATAGACCTTTTGGGGTTCGACACAAGAAACAAACACGTGATGTTCACAATAGTTTGCTAATTGTCTACGAATGCTTACCCCCTTTCTTAGGCTTCCAAGCACATTCTTC
This sequence comes from Triticum aestivum, assembly GCF_018294505.1. Classification (NCBI taxonomy): domain Eukaryota; kingdom Viridiplantae; phylum Streptophyta; class Magnoliopsida; order Poales; family Poaceae; genus Triticum; species Triticum aestivum. The sequence continues at coordinate 564,206,367 of NC_057801.1, forward strand.
ATGAGATGATCTTTGGTTGTGAGCTTGGATGCAATCTTAGTGGCACGATGCTCCAATTCCTCCTCAGGAGTGAGATGAGGAGAGGAAACTTGATCATCTTGAGCGTCGTCTTGATCTTGAGCTTGCTCTTAATCTTGAACTTGCTCGGAAGAGAGAACTCGACCTTGGGCATCACTTGGTGGCTCACCACCATCTTGAGGTTGAACTTTCCCTTGATCTTGTTCACTTGGCTGAGGGCCTTCACTCTGTTCTTCGGAAGCGTGTGGGTATTGGGTTGGTGATGGCTCCACTTGAGTGGAGCATTGTCCTTCTCCTTTGGCCACAAGGGGTTCCTCAATGGGTAGGATATGACCAACACCCATTCTTATTATGGCTTGGGGAGGAATTTCATCACCTACATCACAAGTACCACTTTGCTCCACTTGGGAGCCATTATTCTCGTCAAACTCCACGTTACACGTCTCCTCAATGAGTCCCGTGGACTTGTTGAGGACACATTAAGCATGAGAGTTTGTAGCATAACCAACAAATATGCCGTCGTGAGCTCTAGCCTCAAATTTGGACAAACGAACACCTTTCTTGAGAATGAAACACTTACAACCGAACACCAGGAAGTACTTGAGGTTGGCTTGTTACCGGTGAGTATTTCATATGGGGTCTTGTTCAAGCCTTTGTGGAGATAGAGCCGATTGGATGCATGACACGTGGTATTGATGGCTTCGGCCCAAAAGTTGTAAGGAGACTTGAACTCCACCATCAATGTCCTTGCCACATTCATCAACGCCCGGTTCTTCCTCTCCGCTACACTATTTTGTTGAGGGGTGTATGGTGCGGAATATTGATGCTTGATCCCCTCATCACTAAGAAACTCATCCAAGGTGTAGTTCTTGAACTCAGTGCCGTTGTCACTTCTTATTGTCAAGATCTTTGCATCGTGTTGACATTGAGCTTCATTTTCAAAGTCGATGACAGTTTGTTGAGTCTCACTCTTCCTCTTGAAGAAATATACCCAAGTGTACCTTGAGTAATCATCGACAATCACCAAGCAATACTTTCTACCACCAAGACTATCATAGGATGGAGGCACAAAGAGATCCATGTGAAGGAGATCCAAGGGTCTCTTCGAGTAGATGATAGTCGTGGGAGGGTGAGCCTTCTCATGTAACTTTCCTTTGATACAAGCACTGCAAGCACGATCTTTGGCAAAGCTAACGTTTGTTAGTCCACGGACATGGTCCCCATTGAGAAGACTTTGCAAAGATCTCATATTGACATGGGCTAAATGGCGGTGCCAAAGCCACCCCACATCAACTTTACACATTAGGCATGTCGCGGTCTTAGTGGGTCGCTCCAAAAAGTTAATCACATAAAGACCGTTCTCGACATGCCCAACAAAGGCTACTTTAAGAGTCTTGCTCCACAAGAGGGCCACGGTATCAATATCAAAGATGTGGCGAAGCCCATGAGTGCAAGATGACAAACGGAAAGTAAGTTGTATGCAAGGGACTCAACAAGCATGACGTTCTCAATCGTGAGATCATGAGAAATGACAACATTGCCAAGACCCAATACCTTGGGAGACGAGGCATCACCCCACTCAACATTGGTGGGCATAGATGGGATCTTGTGCACGTCCACCACCAAGTCCTTGCTTCCGGTCATATGATTTGTGGCTCCACTATCGAGCAACCATGACCCCCCACCAGAAGCAAACACCTACAAGAGATCAATGCTTGGTTTTAGGTACCCATTTTGTAATGGGTCCTTTGATGTTAGTAACAAGGGTCTTAGGAACCCAAATAGACCATTCAATGTACTCATAAGGAGAACCAGCAAATTTAGCATAAACATGCCCATCACTAGCACGACACAACACATAAGAAGGGTTAAAGTCGTCGGCTTTGTTGGAAGGGGTGGCGTTGCCCTTTTTGACCTCACCACCCTTCACATTGTTCTTCTTCTCAGCACCTTCTCCCTCCTTCACAAAAGTTTGCTTGAGAGGAGGAGGTCGTTTGGTCTTGTCATTCTTCTTCTTGTTCTTGGACTTGGGTGCGAACCCAACTCCCTCCTTGGCCACAACTTCCTTTTGATTTCTCAAAAGGTCATTGAGATTCTTCTCACCTTGTATGAGAGACACAAGGCCTTTCTCAAGTTGCTCCTTCAACTTGGCATTCTCCTCCACAAGATGCACATGCTCATAACACGGATTAGTAGCATTTGCATTATCAATTAAGACCATATGAGGAAAAGTGGCTTTCTCCTTGGTTAGCTTCACTTGGAGTTGATCATGAGACTCCTTGAGGCTAGCATGAGCACCCTTCAAGGCCTTGTGAGCCTTGTCAAGTATATCAAACTCCTCCTTGAGTATAGCATGGTCAACCCCAAGTTTAGCCTTCTTGGAATTGAGCACACGAGATACAACAAGAGCATGATCAAGATCTTTCTTTAATTTAGCATGGTCATCGTTGTGTGACTCCTCAAGAACCAAATGATGAACACGCTCTTCCTCAAGCACATTAGAGAGATCCGATATCTCATCGGCATAGTCACGACTATGACCTTCCATCTTAGAGATGGTTTCTTTGTGAGCCTCGATCATGTCATTGGCTTCACCAAGTTGTTCCAAGAGAGCAACGAAGTGCTTCTTGGATTTTCCCTTGAGCTTACTCATAAAAGACTCAAATCCATTTACTTCCTCATTAGAGCCCTCACTTTCATCAATGCAATCCGTCAAGGAAGGATTAGTAATGATGGTAGTTTTGATGTTGGGGGTTACCTTGTTGGTGGCTTTCGCCATGAGGCACTTGGCGATGATGTTCTCATTGGGTGAATCGAAGAGAGACACCCGTGGAGTTGCGGCAATGGCAATGGAGGCCATGGCCACGGCTTCACCATCTTCATCATCATCAACATCCTCATTGTATTCTTCTTGTGCCACCAACCCCTTGGTCGCAGTCTTCTTGGTGAAGTTGTTCTTGTTAGGGAAGGACTTGGCTTTGTCTTTTCGAATGAGCTTGCCACTATTGTCTTCCCGCTTCTCATAAGGGCACTCCGCAACAAAATGGCTCACATTACCACAATTGTAACATGTTCTCACACGTTGCTCGCCCTTGAAGCCACTTGAGTTGTTCTTGTGGAAATTGGGCCTTGAGTTCTTATTGCTCCAAAATTGCCTTGAAGCAAGGTCCATGTGCTCATGGTAATCATACTTCGTATCTTCGGGGTTACTCTCCTCATCTTCCTCTTCATCCTCTTCTTCCACACTAGCCTTGGCCTTCAAGGCAAGGTTGGGCTTCTTTGCTCTTTGAGAACGCAACACCGCATTGTCGACGGTCTTGTCCAAGATCCTCATTGCCACAAACTCATCCAACACTTCACTTGAGGACAAGGTGTGGAAGTCCGGCCTTTGACGGATGACGGAGGACATGGCCTTGTGGTAAGGCATCATGGCCTTGAGGAATTTTCCCTTGATCCAATTATCATCAGTGTCCTTGCTCCCATGATCTCAGAGAGAGACCACGAGAGTGGTTAATCTCTGGTAAGCTCACGAGGTTCTTCATCTTCATTCATGCAAACTCATCGGCTTCATCTTGCACCACTTCATAGTTGGAGCGTTGAATGCTTGCGCTTCCCTTGTAAATGGAAACAACATGATGCCATGCTTCCTTGGCCACAGAGAAGGGTCAGAGATGTGCAATATCTTCGGATGGAATCGCATCTTGGATGATAAAGAGAGCATTCTCGTTGAATTGATGGTCCGCGGCTTCTCTCGGGGTGAAGTTGCTTGGGTCATGCAGATAGAAACTTGCTCAATAATTCTCCAAAGATTAGTATTAACATGGTTTAAATGACGTTTAAAGCGATAGGCCCAAGAGTCAAAATCCCCATTTTTCACAATCTTAGGAGGAGGACCAACATGATTCAAATGAGTGGAGGGAATCGGTCCTCCATAAGTAAGTGGGGGTTCAACATGGGCAAATATGCTGCTACCATTTCTACCACTATATAAAGGAACTTTATCACAAGAAGCTTCCCCCTTATTGGAGTTAGCATCCGCCACCTTGTTAGTGGGAGCAGCCACTTCCAAGGGTGCGGTGGATAATTTAAGGCCATCAATAAACTCTTTGAACATGCCTTTGACCTTGGTCGTCATGGAGGTTTTCAATGTGTCCAAAGCGACATTGAATTCCTCACGTGAGACCGGGGATCCCCCATCGGCTGTAGACGAAGAGGGATTCACACCGGGGTGCTCCTCCTCACCGTCTATGGTGTCAACCATACTCTTTGGACAGTAAAGTCCTTAATAAAGAGATGAGGCTCTGATACCAATTGAAAGGATCGATATAGTTGACTAGAGGGGGGGGCGTGAATAGGCAACTAACAATTTTTAGCTTTTCTTTACCAAATTAAACTTTGCATCAAAGTAGGTTGCCTAGAAATGCAACTAGGTGAGCAACCTATATGATGCAACAACAATAAGCACACAGGCAAGCAAAAGGATATGACACAATATAACTTGCACAAGTAAAGGTGAGAGATAACCAAAAGTAGAACCGAAGGAGACGAGGATGTGTTACCGAAGTTCCTTCCTTTTGAGGGGAAGTACGTCTCCGTTGGAGCGGTGTGGAGGCACAATTCTCCCCAAGAAGCCACTAGGGCCACCGTATTCTCCTCACACCCTCACACAATGCGAGATGTCGTGATTCCACGATTGGTGCCCTTGGAGGCAGCGACCGAACCTTTACAAACAAGGTTGGGGCAATCTCCACAACTAAATTGGAGGCTCCCAACGACACCATGAAACTTCACCACAATGGACTATGGATCCGTGGTGACCTCAACCGTCTAGGGTGCTCAAACACCCAAGAGTAACAAGATCCGCAAGGGATTAGTGGGGGCAATCAAATTTCTCTTGGTGGAAGTGTAGATCGAGGCCTTCTCAACCAATCCCTAGAGAATCAACAAGTTTGATTGGCTAGGGAGAGAGATTGGGCGAAAATGGAGCTTAGAGCATCGATGGAGCTTGGAGGTGGAAGAGGTAGTCAACTCGGAGAAGAAGACTCCCCTTTTATAGTCAAGGGACGAATCCAACCGTTATCCACTTGACCAGCCCGTGACTTGCGGTACTACCGCACCAGACAACCGGTACTACCGCAAGGAGTTGCGGTACTACCGCAAGGCGGTGCGGTACTACCACACCCACATCAGACACCAGAGGAGGCCCTTTTGCGTTGACGCTGCGAGTGGTAGAACCGCCAGAACGGTACTACCGTGCGCCCTTGCGGTACTACCGCAAGGTAGGGTTTGACTGGGCTGGGAAGGCATGGATGAATGAAATTACATTCTTGACTACTTCCGCTGAGTTTAGATCGGTGCAAAAATCCGTCACGGTACTACCACATACAGGGAGCGGTACTACCGCATAGGGCGCAGATGTAAAAAATTACATTCGCCCCTACTTCCATGCGGGTAGCAGTACTGGGCCAGAAGTCATGGTACTACCGCGACCTCGGAGCGGTACTATTGCGAGGAGGTGCGGTACTACCGCATCCCCAAACGGTATTACCGTGAGCCTCTGCGGTACTACTGCTCCCTTGAGCAGTACTACCGTACGCCACAGTACACTACCACTTGGGGTCGTTCATTTTGCAAAGACATGGATAACAGATCGGTGCTCCAAGGAGGCAAGGGGAAAGGTGGTGCAAAAGACGTGTACGTGATGATTCCACCCTAACCTCTCCGAAGCAGACCCCCTCTTACTAGTACGGCTTCCCTACGACTCAAATCCACTAAAAGGAAATGTAGAAAAACACCGTCTTCATTAGGCTCCGAGGGGCATCGAACCGTCTTGTGCCAACACAAGAGATATCTAAAATGCTCAAAGCACACGGTTAGTCCGCAAAAGCATTGTCATCAATCACCAAAACTACTTAGGGAGAAATATGCCCTTACACCCTCTAGCACGACCGAGTGCTACGTCTTGAGCTTGCGTTGGTTTTCCTTGAAGAGGAAAGGGTGATGCAGCAATAGTAGCGTAAGTATTTCCCTCAGTTTTTGAGAACCAAGGTATCAATCCAGTAGGAGGCTCCTCACAAGTCCCACGAACCTACACAAACAAACAAAGAACTCGCAACCAACGCGATAAAGGGGTTGTCAATCCCTTCATGGCCACTTGCGAAAGTGAGATCTAATAGAGATAGTATGATAAGATAAATATATTTTTGGTATTTTATAATATAGATGCAAAAAGTAAAGATGCAAATAAAAGTAGATTGGACGCAAATATGATAAGCGATAGACCCGGGGGCCATAGGTTTCACTAGAGGCTTCTCTCAAGATAGCATAAGTATTACGGTGGGTGAACAAATTACTGTCGAGCAATTGATAGAAAAGCGAATAATTATGAGATTATCTAGGCATGATCATGTATATAGGCATCACGTCCGCAACAAGTAGACCGACTCCTGCCTGCATCTACTACTATTACTCCACAAATCGACCGCTATCCAGCATGCATCTAGAGTATTAAGTTCATAAGAACTGAGTAATGCATTAAGCAAGATGACATGATGTAGAGGCATAAACTCAAGCAATATGATATAAACCTCATCTTTTTATCCTCGATGGCAACAATACAATACGTGTCTTGCAACCCTTTCTATTACTGGGTAAGAACACCGCAAGATTGAACCCAAAGCTAAGCACTTCTCCCATGGCAAGAAATATAAATCTAGTAGGCCAAACCAAACCGATAATTCTAAGAGACTTGAAAAGATAAATCAATCATACATAAAATAATTCAGAGAAGAATCAAATATTATTCATAGATAAACTTGACCATAAACCTACAATTCATCGGATCTCGACAAACACACCGCAAAAAGAGTTTACATTGAATAGATCTCCACAAGAGAGGGGGAGAACATTGTATTGAGATCCAAAAAGAGAGAAGAAGGCATCTAGCTAATAACTATGGACCCGAAGGTCTATGGTAAACTACTCACAACTCATCGGAAGGGCTATGGTGTTGATGTAGAAGCCCTCCGTGGTGGATCCCCCCTCCGGCAGAACATCGGCGATGGCTCCAAGATGGGATCTCGCGGATATAGAAGGTTACAATGGCAGAAATATTTCTTTGGTGGCTCCTTGGATGTTTTTGGGGTATGTAGGCTTATATAGGAGGAAGAAGTACGTCGGTGGCTTCCCGAGGGGCCCACGAGATAGGGGCGCGCCCTATAGGGGGGGGCGCCCTACCCTCTCGTGGCCGCCTCGGCTGCTTCTTGACTTGCACTCCAAGTCCTCTGGATCAGGTTCATTCCAAAAATCATTCTTCCGAAGGTTTCATTACGTTTAGACTCTGTTTGATATTCCTTTTCATCAAAATACTGAAATAGGCAAAAAAACAGCAATACAGGCTGGGCCTCCGGTTAGTAGGTTAGTCCCAAAAATGATAATAATGTGTAAAATAAAGCCCATAAACATCCAAAACAGGTAATATAATAGCATGGAACAATCAAAAATTATAGATATGTTGGAGACGTATCAAGCATCCCCAAGCTTAATTCTTGCTCGTCCTCGAGTAGGTAAATGATAAAAACAGATTTTTTTTAATGTGGAATGCTACCTAGCATAATTCTCAATGTAATTTTCTCTATTGTGGCATGAATGTTCCGTTCCAAATGATTCAAGATAAAGCTTACAAACATAAAAATAATAATGCTTCAAAGCATACTAACAAATAATCATGTCCTATCAAAATAGCATAGCCAAAGAAAGCTCATCCCTACAAAATCATATAGTTAGGCCATGCTTCATTTTCATTACACAAAATACTCCCATCATGCACAACCCTGATGACGAGCCGAGCAATTGGTTCATACTTTTTAACGCGCTTCAGCTTTTTTCAACTCTTATGCAATACATGAGCGCAAGCCATGGACATAGCACTATGGTGGTCTATTGTGGTGGTTGTGAGGACAAAAAGAGGGAGAAGATAGTCTCACATCAACTAGGCGTATCAACGGGCTATGGAGATGCCCATCAATAGATATCAATGTGAGTGAGTAGGGATTGCCATGCAACTGATGCACTAGAGCTATAAATGTATGAAAGCTCAACAAAAGAAACTAAGTGGGTGTGCATCCAACTTGCTTGCTCACGAAGACCTAGGGCACTTTGAGGAAGCCCATCATTGGAATATACAAGCCAAGTTCTATAATGAAAAATTCCCACTGGTATATGAAAGTGACAACATAGGAGACTCTCTATCATGAAGATCATGGTGCTACTTTGAAGCACATGTGTGGAAAAAGAGATAGTAGCAATTGTCCCTTCTCTCTTTTTCTCTCATTTTCTTTTTTTCTTTTTCTCTCTTTTTTTCTTTTTTTCTTTTTTTCCTTTTCTTTTTTCTTTCTTTTTGGTGGGCTTCTTTGGCCTCTTTTATTTTTATAAAGTCCTAAGTCTCATCCCGACTTGTGGGGGAATCATAGTCTTCATCATCCTTTCCACACTGGGACAATGCTCTAATAATGAAGATCATCACACTTTTATTGATTTACAACTCAAAAATTACAACTCAAAGCTAGAACAAGATATGACTCTATATGAATGCCTCCGGCGGTGTACCGGGATATGCAATGAATCAAGAGCGACATATATGAAAATTATGAAGGTGGCCTTGCCACAAATACGATGTCAACTACATGATCATGCAAAGAGCAATATGAAAATGATGAAACGTGTCATAGTAAACGGAACGGTGGAAAGTTGCATGGCAATATATCTCGGAATGGCTATGGAAATGCCACAATAGGTAGGTATGGTGGCTGTTTTGAGGAAGGTAAATAATGGGTTCATGATACCGGCGAAAGTTGTGCGGTAATAAGAAAAGCTAGCAAAGTGGAAGGATGAGTGTGCGTATATCCATGGACTCACATTAGTCATAAAGAACTCATATACTTATTGCAAAAGTCTACTTAGCCCTCGAAGAAAAGTACTACTACGCATGCCCCAAGAGGGATAGATTGGTAGGAAAAGACCATCGCTCGTCCCTGACTGCCACTCATAAGGAAGACAATCAAAAGAGCACCTCATGCAACAAATTTGTCACATAACTTTTACCATACGTGCATGCTACGGGACTTGCCAACTTCAACAAAATTATTTCTCAATTTCATAATTATCCACTAGCATGACCCTAACATTACTACCTTTATATCTCAAAACAATTATCAAGCATCAAATTGATCCTAGTGTTTAATGCACTTTTTATGATAGTTTTTATTATACCCAACTTGGATGTTCATCATTATAGGACCAAATTTGTAACCATAGAAAATACCATGCTGTTCTAAAAGACTCTCAAAATAATATAAGTGAAGCATGAGAGACTAGTAATTTCTTCAAAATTAATCCACCGCCATGCTCTAAAAGATATAAGTGAAGCACTAGAGCAAAAACTATCAAGCTCAAAAGATATAAGTGAAGCACATAGAGTATTCTAGCAAATTCTAATCAAATAGGCTTCTCCCAAAAGGTGTGTACAGCAAGGATGATTGTGGTAAACTAAAAGGCAAAGACTAATATAATACACGACGCTCCAAGCAAAACACATATCATGTGGCAAATAAAAATATAGCTCCAAGTAAAGTTACCAATGAACGAAGACGAAAGAGGGGATGCCTTCCCGAGGCATCCCCAAGCTTAGGCTTTTGGATATCCTTGAATATCTTGCGGTGCCATGGGCATCCCCAAGCTTAGTCTCTTGTCACTCCTTATTCCATAGTCCATAAAAGCTTTACCCAAAACTTGAAAACTTCACAACACAAAACTCAACAGGAAATCTCATAAGCTCCGTTAGTGAAAGAAAACAAAACCACCACATAAGGTATTGTAATGAACTCATTCTTTATTTATTTTGGTGTTAAACCTACTGTATTCCAAGTTCTCTATGGTTCATACCCTTACATACTAGCCATAGATGCATCAAAATAAGCAAACAACACACGAAAAACAGAATCTGTCAAAAACAGAAAAGTCTGTAGCAATCTGTAACTAACGCAAACTTATGGAACTCTAAAATCCTACCAAAATAGTACATACTGGAAAATTTGTTTATTGATTAGAAGCATAAATAATCAATGCAAAAGCTCGTTTCTGTGATTTATTGATTTTTTTCTCGTGAGCGCAAAGTTTCTGTTTTTCAGCAGAATCAAATCAACTATCATCATAGGTTATCCTATAGGTTCTACTTGGCACAAACACTAACTAAAAGATAAAAACACATCTAAACAGAAATTAGATGCAAAATTTATTACTAAACAGGAACAAAAACAAAAAAACACAAAGAAAATTGGGTTGCCTCCCAACTAGCGCTATCGTTTAACGCCCCTAGCTAGGCATAAAAGCGAAGATAGATCTAAGTAGTGCCATAATAATAAGATAGATCTTGAAAACTCATCTCATATTCTCTAGGTTCGACAGTAAGTTTTCTTTGAGGCAAGCAAAAATAATCAAAAGTGCTAAATTTAATGGGACAAAAGTCCCCAAGATCAATCTCAGGAGGAACGGGTTCCTCCCTTGGCCCTTCATAATGCACAACTAATTCATCACTAAAAGCATTCTTTTGGCAAAATCTAGTGAGCCTATACTCAAGAGAGTATCCTAGCTCATTATTTCGAAGAGCAAAATCATTATTAAGTTCATAAATTCTATCAATCAAGACATTGGTAGGAACCTTTTTTCTAAGGTTTTCATTGAAAGCAACATAGTCTAAAGATTGAAAACGCTTAATTTCCTCTTGATCAAAGAGGACCGCCTCTATGGGAGGACGACCGACGTCCACCCTATAGTGCGCGAAGATTTCTTTGGCCTATCTTATTATAAATCTAAACTCATGAGCCAAAAATATAGTAACAGCGCGCTTAACAGAAGAATGCTCAATATTAGAAAACTCAAGAAAAATTCTTTATATGCAAGGATGCATATGCATAAATTGTCTTTCAAGCTCAACTACAAGCATGGCAATAGCATCCGCAAGACTACTAGTTTTATGAAGAATAGAACCACCCATAGAAGGTAAAGCACTGGCACAAGTAAAGAAATCTTGAATAACACCTTTTCCAATAATGTTACCACTACCAATTCGAAACTTTTTAGTATGAAAGATAGGGGGTTCTTCAGCCGGAGCATCAGAATTTTCCATGTTATCATTATTGTCCATATCGACGATAATCTCCCCAATTTCAGACATAACGGCAGGCAAAAGCGAGGAAGAAGAAGAGGGCAAGCGAAAAAGAGAGAGAAGATTGGGAAAGAGAGGCGAATAAAACAGCAAGGGTGAAGTGGGGGAGAGGAAAACGAGAGGCAAATGGCAAATAATGTAAATGCGAGGGAGATGAGTTTGTGATGGGTACTTGGTATGTCTTGACTTGAGCGAAGACCTCCCCGGCAACGACGACAGAAATCCTTCTTGCTACGTCTTGAACTTGCGTTGGTTTTCCTCGAAGAGGAGAGGGTGATGCAGCAATAGTAGCGTAAGTATTTCCCTCAGTTTTTGAGAACCAAGGTATCAATCCAGTAGGAGGCTCCTCAAAAGTCCCACGCACCTACACAAACAAACAAAGAACTCACAACCAACGCAATAAAGGGGTCGTCAATCCCTTCACGGCCACTTGCGAAAGTGAGATCCCATAGAGATAATAAGATAAGATAAATATATTTTTGGTATTTTATAATATAGATGCAAAAAGTAAAGATGCAAATAAAAGTAGATTGGAAGCAAATATGATAAGAGATAGACCCGGGGGCCATAGGTTTCACTAGTGGCATCTCTCAAGATAGCATAAGTATTACGGTGGGTGAACAAATTACTGTCGAGCAATTGATAGAAAAGCGAATAATTATGAGATTATCTAGGCATGATCATGTATATAGGCATCACGTCCGCAACAAGTAGACCGACTCCTGCCTGCATCTACTACTATTACTCCACACATCGACCGCTATCCAGCATGCATCTAGAGTATTAAGTTCATAAGAACAGAGTAATGCATTAAGCAAGATGACATGATGTAGAGGGATAAACTCAAGCAATATGATATAAACCCCATCTTTTTATCCTCGATGGCAACAATACAATACGTGTCTTGCAACCCTTTCTATTACTGGGTAAGAACACCGCAAGATTGAACCCAAAGCTAAGCACTTCTCCCATGGCAAGAAAGATAAATCTAGTAGGCCAAACCAAACCGATAATTCTAAGAGACTTGAAAAGATAAATCAATCATACATAAAAGAATTCAGAGAAGAATCAAATATTATTCATAGATAAACTTGATCATAAACCAACAATTCATCGGATCTCGACAAACACACCGCAAAAAGAGTTTACATTGAATAGATCTCCACAAGAGAGGGGGAGAATATTGTATTGAGATCCAAAAAGAGAGAAGAAGCCATCTAGCTAATAACTATGGACCCGAAGGTCTGTGGTAAACTACTCACAACTCATCGGAAGGGCTATGGTATTGATGTAGAAGCCCTCCGTGGTGGATTCCCCCTCCGGCAGAACGTCGGCGACGGCTCCAAGATGGGATCTCGCGGATATAGAAGGTTACGGTGGCGGAAATATTTCTTCGGTGGCTCCCTGGATGTTTTCGGGGTATGTAGGATTATATAGGAGGAAGAAGTACGTCGGTGGCCGCCCGAGGGGCCCACGAGACAAGGGGCGCGCCCTATAGAGGGGTGGCGCCCTACCCTCTCGTGGCCGCCTCGGCTGCTTCTTGACTTGCACTCCAAGTCATCTGGATCACGTTCGTTCCAAAAATCACGCTTCCGAAGGTTTCATTCCGTTTGGACTCCGTTTGATATTCTTTTTCTTCGAAATACTGAAATAGGCAAAAAAACAGCAATACGGGCTGGGCCTCCGATTAGTAGGTTAGTCCCAAAAATGATAATAATGTGTAAAATAAAGCCCACAAACATCCAAAACAGGTAATATAATAGCATGGAACAATAAAAAATTATAGATACGTTGGAGACGTATCACCGAGCGGCACACTCATTGGTGAATGAATACATGAAAAAACTCGTGAATGAATACATGCAAAAAACCGTGTTCTCCACATAATTTTTTTGCACGCATCCCCTCCAGCCTGGCTGAGTGAAAACACAAGCATTGGTGTTTGGTTGCAAGCCTGTTCTACGCAGATGCAAAGTGTTGTTGTTTGGTTAAATACAAGACAATGTATTTGTTAACCTTTTGTTTGAGTGGTAAGGTTACCAACACACACTTATAAACACACCATAGTCATAAACAAGACAACTAATGATAGGCATAACATAAACTAGAGTCTTAAGCATTACTCACATCAGTTAAACTACTCCCTCCGATCCATATTAATTGTCGCCGATTTAGTACAAGAGGGGGTAACACACACTTACTCAAAGAGTCTTAACCAAAGTCTTAAACTAATTGTCCAACACAAAAGTCTTAAACTAACAGGCGCAAAGATAACACCTGAAGGGTCCATGGCAAATGCCTCTTCATGCACCTTGCACTTCATCACCACCTCAACCCCGTCATAGTTGAAGGTGATCAACTTCAAGGTGTTGGGAGTCGGCAGCTTAAAGGTGACAAGGCACCTGATCTTGATATGGTGAGAAGCGGTGAATGGGTCCAACCTTTATCAAGGGCGAGCCTGTTGTTTTTCCGAACCGTAATCATTTAGACGCAACTGGTGTTCGTCGTCAGCATGAATTCTGGTGGGATGGTGGTCAAGTGCTTGGTGAAGTCACAGGTACCTTGATCTATGCTCAACAACTACCTTGATCTATGCTTGGTGACATCAAATGGGCGCCCAACAAGTTCCTAGAAATCCAACTATTTGGACAGTCCGAGATCCCTCAAATCCAACCCATGTGTGGGGGAGAAATATGGTTGTCTGGACTATCCGCCATGTTATCTCCGACACATGGTGCCAACACAAAAACTCCACCCCACGACGCACCCTTCCATTTTCCAGTCGGACCCTCCTCTTTCTGCTCTGTTTTTCGCCATAGCGGGACTTTTCTCGCTGGAGCCCTTTCCTTTAAACCCCGATGATGCTCACCTCACCTTTGTCATGGCGGCTTCTCTCCTTCAGACCATACTTCCCCACAGACCGCCAAGGAGGAGTCCCCCGTCAACCGCCCGCTCTTCGCCCTGATCCCCTTCCCCCATGTTCGTACCGCTACAACTACAATCAGTGCCCACAGCTACAATCGACCATTACAACTACAATCGACGAAGCGTACAACTGCAATCGATGCCTACAACTACAATTGATGCCTAGACCGACGACTATAGCTACACTCCCTGCCCAAATCGAAGCCTACATCTACAATCGATGCAAATCGAAGGCTACAACTACAATCATGTAAAATGGGTAAAGGGCTTGCCGCCATTTTCGGATGAGTGGAGGAGAGGTGATGAAATAATCGATGCCCCTATCCAAATCTTGCCTCCGATGCTCCTCATCCAGATCTTGTGGTCTATGTCGTTGATGAGAGCGGAGAGAGGAGGGAGTGAGCGGTGAAAGAAGGGGGCGGGGATTTATATGACGTCTTCCACATATCCCGGCGCGTACAGCCGTCTTCATCCATATGCGTTGTGTTGCATCCCTTGGACCTAGCTCTGAAAAGACTGCTGATTCGAGGGTTTCTCCGTAGTTAGGCCCAAAGATACTTTAAATTTCACACGGATCAAGATTTCCTCTTGTAAAACAAATCTTGATCCGTGTACGAATAATCCTTCTCACGCTCCACCGGCCCCTGCCCGGGATGAGAAATCCAACGGCGGCCGGTGCCGTCAGCGAGTTGGCGGAGCTGGTCCTCCCGTGGCTGCCGCCGCCCGACCTTGCCGCCGCGGCTTCCGCCAGCCACGCCATGCGAGCGGCCGCGTCTGCTGTCACCGCCGCCCGCGCCGCCGACTCGGCTCGCGGCCTGGAGGCCTTCCCTGCCCCCTTCGTCAACCCCATCGACTCCCAGCCCTACTCCTACTTCATCTACACGCCCTTCTCCCTCATTCCTTCCGCGGCCTCCTTCAACGCCCAGCCGTGGGGCTGCGCATGGTCCCGGACGCTGGGTCCCACCTGGCCCCGCCCCGACCTAGGCCTCCCCTTGGCCGGGTGCTCGTGCGCCCGGGGGGAGTGCGGCGGCGCGGGGTGCGCGTGCGCCGACGCGGAGGCCGAGGCGGCGGATGCGTCGGGGGCGGGTATGGCGAGCCTCAGCGAGTGCGGCGACGGGTGCGCGTGCGGGCCCTCGTGCGAGAACCGGCGGACGCAGCGCGGCGTCACGGTGCGGCTCCGCGTCGTGCGCCAACTGAAGAAAGGGTGGGCGCTGCACGCCGCCGAGGCCATTCATCGCGGCCAGTTCGTCTGCGAGTATGCCGGTACGATACTAGAATACACCCCTCCTTATTCCATATGACGTTGCTGAATCCTTGTCAAAATTGTCGATCAATGATTGCTAGATTGATGATTTATGAATTTACACTAGTGTGCAAAGTCATGATTTCCCTTGCATTTTTGTCAAACGGTGATGCTTGGATGCAGATAAGTTCACCTGCAGATGTGCCTCACAACTGATCCCCGTAGTCAGTTTTGGTCTCAATATGGTGTATTAGTTGTGACTCTCGTGTTTGTTTCGGTTTACACTGAATTGCATTAAAGCTTCAAAGAAAATCAACAGACTTGATAATTAGTTGCTTAGAGGGCAAGAACTTGCTACTGTATCGTGGTTCATGTCAAAAGCATTTTCAGTCAGGTAGGATAGAGGATCCCATGAAAATAACTGAAAGAATCATGCACTTCGGGTGTAAGGTGTGATTCAGGATAGGTATCTGTAGGCAGTAATAATGTGCCAACATTGATAAATATTTGAAGGAGGTCTGACTATCGAAGCCCAATCACCAGAACATAATCATAGAGTCTCGAGTGCACACCAGCAATGCAAATGCTACTATGTGGGCGGCTAGAAAATTCTTGTACTGCATTATTAGAACTTAATATACCAACGATTGGTATCACCGACAATTCATGTGAACCCTCATCATCTTTACCTTGCATCATCTCTGAGCTACTCAAGTTTTGGGTACTTCCCAAATAGCGGTTGTTGTTATTGTCCTACTCCATTGGTTTGTTAGGTTGCATTTATTTTTAAATCCCTTTTGAACTTGCATATAAAGTTATTTTGGCTCGGTGGTCAGGTGTGCTTATGTTTGGTGGTCGTAGCAGGAGCATGGTGACTACTGACTAGATCAGTTCATATTCTGAATGGCAGACTGAGCTTACCATTTTCCATTTGTTAATCTGAAAGATAAATGTAAGGGCTGTAGGAACTAGAGGGCTGATTGGAATTTTTCTTTTGTCATCTTCACATAACATTCTTTAGGTCAGCTTTAGTTTACGTCGGTTTATTATTTGTGGGCTATGTCCATGCTGACATTTACTTTTACTATGCTATTTATGCTTGGATTATAGGCGAGTTCTTGACGACAGAAGAAGCCCGGAGGAGGCATAGGCTGTATGACGAGCTTGCCTCGGTTGGTAAGCTCTCTCCTGCACTCCTTGTCATACGAGAGCACCTTCCTTCTGGGAGAGTATGCATGCGAGTTAACATCGATGCAACAAAAGTGGGAAACGTGGCTCGTTTCATCAACCATTCATGTGATGGAGGCAACCTGCGCCCTATCTTAGTGAGGAGCTCCGGCTCGTTGCTCCCAAGGCTCTGCCTTTTTGCTGCCAGAGATATAGTGGACGGGGAAGAGCTCGCCTTCAGTTACGGGGATGCTAAACCCAATCCTAAGGGCTTACCGTGCTTCTGTGAAAGCTCGTGTTGCCCTGGTGTATTACCTGCAGAAGAAACCTAAGTTCGTGTCATCGGTTGTAATTCCTTCCGGGCAAATTTGGTTATGCGCTGTTTGTAGTTGACAAGAATGTTGGCTAGCTTCAGGATGAGTTATTATTCCTTCATTTCATCGGTTGTAATTCGTTCCTAACAAATTTCATGTATAACTTTCAATATGACATCAATTGTAACTGCCGACTTTGTAACAAATTGGATAATGTACTCTTTCTTAACAGGAGATTTGCTGCAAGGGAATTTAACTTGCACAACAGATCGATTTGCCACGAGAATGGGGCTTGTTTCTTACTAAAACCTGCATTGTCTCTTAAAGATGTCGACAATGCAGTTTGTGTTGGCAGTTGGGCACGCATTCCCTTCTGTAGAAGGACAAGATATGGGCTGTGCAATCTCGATGTATTGATCGGTGCACCAGGCACGTATATATAAGTACAAAGGTGGGCCACAACCTCAACTATACAAAGGAAACAGGAGGTGGGCCCTACACACAAATATACACGTACACAGTATACTCAACACCCCCCGCAGTCGAAGCGGCGCTAGTGACGCAGAGACTGGAATGGAACTCCTCGAAGGTAGAAGTCGGCAATCCCTTCGTCATCATATCGGCAAACTGCTGAGCGGTCGGCACATGGAGAACCCGCATGCGTCCAAGAGCCACCTGCTCGCGCACAAAGTGAATGTCCAGCTCGATGTGTTTAGTTCGGCGATGATGAACGGGGTTGGCGGAGAGGTACACCGCAGAGACATTGTCACAGTAGACAACCGTAGCCTAGGAGACGTCGTGATGCAGCTCCTGAAGTAACTGTCGTAGCCAGGTGCACTCGGCGACAGCGTTGGCCACAGCTCGGTACTCAGCCTCCGTGCTAGAGCGCGAAACCGTGGGTTGTCGCTTGGACGACCACGAGACGAGTGAAGGATCGAGGTAGACGCAGTAGCCAGAGGTGGACCGACGAGTATCGGGGCAGCCAGCCCAGTCTGCATCGGAGTAGGCCACCATCTCCAGAGAAGTGGACGCCGTAAGTGTCAACCCGAGGGACATCGTGCCGCGGATGTAGCGAAGGATCCGCTTCACGAGAGTCCAATGAGAGTCACGAGGGACGTGCATGTGGAGACACACCTGCTGTACAGCATATTGAAGATCCGGTCTGGTGAGAGTCAAATACTGTAGAGCGCCGACAATAGACCGGTAGAAAGGAGCATCCGACGCAGGCGAACCCTCAAGAGCAGAGACCTTGGCCTTCGTGTCCACAGGAGTAGCAACAGGATGACAGTTGAGCATGCCAGCACGCTCAAGAAGCTCATGTGCATACTTCTGCTGATGAAGAAAGAAACCGTCCGGACGCCGAACGGCCTCAATGCCAAGGAAATAATGTAGAGCACCCAGGTCACGCAGCCGGAGAGTAATCTGCTGAAGAACGGCTGCGGAGGAGGCTGTCAGGATGATGTCGTCGACGTAAAGCAGCAAATATGCAGTCATGTCACCGTGGCGATAGACGAACAGTGAGGCGTCCGAGCGAGTAACGTTGAAGCCCAGTGTCTGAAGAAACCCGGCGATCCGCTGGTACCAGGCTCGGGGTGCTTGCTTGAGCCCGTAAAGAGAGCGGGACAGCAGACACACATGGCCGGGAAGTGAGGCGTCGACGAAGCCGGTGGGTTGCTCACAATACACCTGCTCCTCAAGATGGCCGTGGAGAAAGGCGTTGGAGACATCCATCTGGTGAACGGGCCAGCCGCGGGAGACGACGAGCTGGAGGACGGTGCGGATCGTGCCCGGTTTGACAACCGGGGCAAACGTCTCAGTGAAGTCCACTCCAGCGCGCTGGCGGAAACCGCGGACCGCCCAGCGAGCCTTGTAACGCTCGAGTGTACCATCTGAGCGGGTCTTATGGCGAAAGACCCACTTGCCGGTGATGACGTTGGCGCGAGGAGGCCGGGGAACCAGGGTCCAGGTGCGGTTCCGTTAAAGAGCATCGAACTCTTCCTGCATCGCCGCAAGCCAGTGAGGATCACGGAGGGCGGCGCGAGCGGACGCAGGAATGGGCGAAGGCTCTGCGGCGGAGGCGGTGAGGACGTACTCGTCGCGCGAGTACCGGAGGCTCGGACGATGAACGCCGGTGCGAGCGCGGGTGACTGGGCCGGGCGGCGCCGCCGGGGTCGGCGAGGTGGCCGGCGAGGCGGCCAGCGTGGGGGCCGGCGAGGGGGCCGGCGTCGGGGTCGGCGTCAGGGATGGCGAAGAGGCGGGCGTCGAGGCCGCGGAGGAGGCGGCCGAGCCTGCAGCGCCCGATCCCGCGGCGCCCAAGTCGGGGGCGGCGGGTGAAGGCGGGGCGCCGGCTGCGTCGTCGGAGCCGGCCGAGGAGGCCGAGTGGGCGGGCGCCGGCAGGAGGGCGCGGGGACCGCCAAAGCCCGGAGGCGGTCCACGGGCCAGACGGGATCGTCCACCTAACGAGGTCGTCGAAGGGCCGCCGGTGGCGGCGGCGACGAGACGACAAGGGGTACCTGCTGCTGAAACAAAAACACCATCTCATCAAAGTAAACGTGTCGGGAGGTGAAAACACGATGGGAGACGGGATCATAGCAGCGGTAGCCCTTAGTGTTAGGTGGGTAGCCGAGAAAGATGCAGGCGATGGAGCGGGGTGCAAGTTTATGAGGCGCAGTGGCGGCGATGCTAGGATAGCAAAGGCAGCCGAAGATGCGAAGCCCTTCATAAGAAGGAGGTGCACCGAAGAGAAGATGGTGAGGTGTAAAGTTCCTGCGAGTACGACATGGGCGGATGTTGATGAGGAGAGAAGCGCCGGCTAGAGCGTCAGGCCAAAAGCGCGGAGGCACATTGGCATGAAAGAGAAGAGTCCTAACGCAGTCATTTAGAGTGCGAAGGATGCGCTCAGCACGACCGTTCTGCTGCGAGGTGTACGGGCAAGTGAGACGAAAAATCGTGCCATGTGTGGCGAGAAGATTACGAACAACGATGTTGTCAAACTCCTTCCCGTTGTCTGTCTGCAACGCAAGAATGGGTCGACCAAACTGCGTGAGAACATAAGAATAGAAAGCGGCGAGAGTGGATATAACATCCGACTTGCGGCGCAACGGGAAGGTCCACACATAATGCGAAAAATCGTCAAGTATGACAAGATAATAAAGAAAGCCCGTATTACTTGCAACAGGAGATGTCCAAACATCACTATGAATTAACTCAAACGGGTACGATGCAACAAAGGAAGAAGGCCTAAACGGAAGACGAGCATGTTTGCCGAGGCGACATGCATGACACGAGTGATCCTCGTTCTTATTACACGTGAAAGAAAAACTCCGAAGTATGTGGCGAAGTGTGGCAGGATTAGGATGACCCAAGCGAGCGTGCCAAAGATCCACTCCGGTGGCGAGAGCGACAGGGGCGGCGGAAGTGGTGGAGGTGGCGGAGTGAACCGGGTAGAGCTCGTCGGGGCTGTCACATCGGTGGAGCACCATCCGCGTGCGAGCGTCCTTAACAGAAAAACCACATTCGTCAAATTCAACAGTAACCGGATTTTCACGTGTAAGAGAACGAACAGAAACAAGATTTTTAATAAGTTCAGGAGAAACGAGAATATTAGACATGGATATAGGAGTGGAGTTAGACGGAAAATATGTATGTCCAATATGGGTGATGGGAAGAGAAGAACCGTCACCAACGTGATGCGGTTGGAGGTGTGGACATGATGGGCAGGGTGGAGGTTACCAGGGTACGCCGCCATGTGAGCGGTGGCGCCACTGTCCATGTACCAATCGCCGCCGCCAGTGTAGCTGGACAGGGAAGGAGCGTTGTGGAGAGCCGCCAGAAGGGCCGGATCCCACGGTGCCGGCGGGAGAGGCGGCGCAACCGTCAGGGGCAGCAGCGGCGGCCCACCTGGCGGCGGCTGCTGACCGTAGGGCGCCGCATAGGTCTGCGGCGCAGCGTAGTACGCCTGGTGTGACGGAGGCCGAGTGCCGAGAAGGCCCGGAGCAGGGGCCCGAGGAACCAGCATGGAGTAGGCGTGGACAACGCCGGTCCATGGGTTCTGGCCGGCATACCACAGGGCCGGCTGAGGGGCCTGCTGCTGCGGGCGGGGTGCTCCTCCCTGAGCACCGCCGCCGCCCCCTGCTTGCGGCCACCCCGGCGACCGCCGCGACGACCCCCCCCCCCCCCCGTTGGCCGCCGGCTGGGGCGGCGGGAAGGGGGCGGCTGGTGCGGGCGGGAATCCGGGCGGGAAGGCGGGCGCCGCCGGCTGGGGTGGCATCGGGCGGGGCGGTGGCGGGGCCGAACCCCCGCGGGTGCCTGCGACGAGGGCGGTGTGGGTCGCGCGAGTCCGCGCCACCCGCATCCGGCGCTCCTCCAGCTTGAGGTACGCGACCACCTTGGTGAAGGTGGGCTCAGGGATGAGGGTGAGGTTGGAGGCGGCGTTTCCGAAGTCCTCGTTGAGGCCGCCGAAGAGGGTGCTGATGAGGAGCTCGTCGCCAATCTTTTCCCCGAGATCACGGAGCTCATCGGTGAGCTTCTTGAGGCGCATGCAAAAATCATCGATGGATGAGTCAAGTTGCTGGAACCCGTAAAACTCACCATAGAAGAGGACCTTGCACTGCAGCCGATTGTCGGTGAAGAGGCCGTTGAGCTTGGTCCAGACCGCATAGGCGTCGTCCTCGTCGTTCATCACTGTGTGGAAGAGGTCGTTGGAGATGGTGAGGTAGAACCAGCGGATGATGGTGGCGTCGAGGATCATCCACTCCTCGTCGTTGATCATGAGCGTCGAGTCCACGGTGCCGTCCACGTGGCCGTGTAGGAGGTACTCATGGAACACAAGCGAAAAATATCGCTTCCAAGCGGAGTAGGAGGCGGTGGTGTGATCGAGCTTGGCCGGAACGCGCTCATGGATGTTGAGGTCGCGGACGAGGGTGACATCGGGACCGGCAAACGGGTTGGAAACGGTGGACGAGGAGGAGCTCATGGCTGGTTCGGCGCGGGTGGAGGAAGACGGGGGCGGGTGCGGCGCGGGTGGGAGGAGGAAGGGGAGGGTGGCGGCGCGGTTGGAAGGGGAGGGGAGGGGTGCGGTGCGGCGCGGGTAGAGGGGAAGGGGAGGTGTGCGGCGGGAGGGAGGAAGGCGGAAGCGGGGACCCGCGGCGGCGGCGACGGCCTCGGAGGGAGGCGGCGGCGGCGGCGAGCGAGGCGAAGGGAGGGGCGGCGGTGACCAGCGGCGGCGACGGCGGTCGGAAGGAGGGCGGCGGCGGCGGCTGGTGACGGCGGCGTGGAGGAGCGGCGGCGGCTAGGGTTAGGATCGTGCTGCGATAGATACCATGTAGAAGGACAAGATATGGGCTATGCAATCTCGATGTATTGATCGGTGCACCAGACACGTATATATAAGTACAAAGGTGGGCCACAACCTCAACTACACAAAGGAAACAGAAGGTGGGCCCTACACACAAATATACACGTACACAATATACTCAACATCTTCTGTTGTGTTGTCTCTTCTCTGGTTTATGTTTCTACTTTCAGTTTTAGAAATATTCCAGCAACAACCGAAATCACCAATACCCAGTAAATTCCAGTGTTTTCGGTTTGCATTCTAATGAAATCACCAACATTCATTAGAAATCAACCAAATATATGATTTTTTTTTGAAAATAGAAGTGCAATTTTGTTTACTGAAAGGCAAATATTTCGTGTCTACCAAAACCACTGGATTTCATTGAAATCTCACTGAAAATGAAAACCATGACGACGCCATTTGCGTCAAATGCGCGATTCCGTGAATCTTTCATGAGAAAATTGATTGATCCGAGAGAAGTTGAGCTTGGTGTGTTTTCTAGCTTGACGGCAACAAGGCAAAACAGCTCCCGAGCTAACACTACCGTTGTCTTCCGTGAGCGTGAGATCCGCTGCCCCGCGCGGCACGGACCTCATATATCTTGCATGGACACCAGCGGGGCTCCGGAGAGCGAGGACCCACCCACCAGCTACCACCCCTTTTAAAACTCGCCGCCCGGCTCACGCCACGCGCGCTGCCGTGGCGCACGCGCATGTAAGCTGTACGTGCGTGCGAAGCGCGATGCAGGAGGAGCCAGCGCCGCCCAGGAAGCGCGGGGGCGCCGTGCACGGGTCGGCGGCGAGAGAGCAGCAGCAGCAGCAGGCGGACGAGGCGTCGTCGGCGGCGGGGCCGGGGGCGCCGTGCGGCGCGTGCAAGTTCCTGCGGCGGCGGTGCGTGCCGGGGTGCGTGTTCGCGCCGCACTTCAGCGGCAGCGGGCGGGAGCGCGGCGCGGCGCAGTTCGCGGCGGTGCACCGGGTGTTCGGGGCCAGCAACGTGGCCAAGCTGCTGTCGCGCGTGCCCGTGGCGCTGCGCCGGGACACGGCGCGCACCGTCTGCTACGAGGCGCAGGCGCGCATCGCCGACCCCGTCTACGGCTGCGTCGGCACCATCCTCGCCCTCCAGCACCAGGTTATTGCACTGACCGCGGCTCAGAAACTGTGCTCACAACCACGGCTCTCATTCTTCTGGTCGGTGTCGACGGCAGGTGGCGCTCCTCCAGGGCCAGCTCTCCGTGCTGCAAACCCAGCTCTTCAACTGCAGGCTGGCCCTCGCGAGCACGCACCCGGACAGCGCGGAGCAACTGGCGCTGCTGCAGCCGGCGTACTCCGCGGCGTCGGCGCCGAGCCAGATGGTGAACTACGACGATCTTCCGCAGGCCGTGGACTTCATGGACGTGGAGCCCCAGATGAGGGGGCTCGAGTCTCTCCAGCTCTCGCAGCCGCCGCACCGAGACGAAGACGAGAGCCAGGGCGTGAGCCCTTTCTCGGATAATGCAGGAGGACAACGGCAACTGTGAAAACACGTGTAATTGCATAGTGTTTTTGCAATGTCGTGATGTCAAGTGCTTCCATTAAGGATTATGTGGTGATGCTTAAGTCAGTCTCTTTTGCAGGATGTATGTGTATCTTAATTAAAACGGTTTTGCTAAATCTCGATTAGTTGAGGCATAATAAAATCGTTTTGCTGGGTCTCAATTAGTTGAGGCTTAATAAAATCTCAGTCCATTGTCCCTTGGGTGAAACCTGATAAAATCTGACGAAAATGTTAACGCCCACACGTGTGGACGTTTGCATCTCGTCCACACGCGTGGATCCGCGTCCGTTCGTGAGCGCACGAATCTTGGCATGTTTCTAGTGTCACGTAGGACTGACATGGTGTGTAAGCGTTCATCCGGTCGCCCACACGGCCGTTTCACCACATGGGAGGGGCTGGTGTGTGGGCGTTCAGCAGTTCGCCCACACGCCACTTTCCACGCACGCACAAGGGCTAGTGTGTGGGCATTTGTCATCTCGCCCACACGCCCGTCTTCTCTCCCGCACCCAAGCTGCTAGTTGACATATGTTTTGCAGCGCACATGGCAACTGCCCTAATGTGCTTTATAAGCAGGTGGCAACTCTTTTTATCCGAGTTGCCACGTGTTTTGCAGGGTACACGACAACTGCCTAGTGTGCATGTAAGCAGATGGCAACTCTCTCTTTACCGAGTTGCCATGTGTTTTTGCATGGACATGGCAACTGCCCTAACGTGCACGTAAGCAGATGGCAACTCTTCCTTTTTACATGGCAACTGCCCTAGCATGCTTGTGAGCACATGACAACTCTCTCAACTACCTAGTGTTAGTATGTGGCAACTCCTAAAATTTTGAAATCATGACAACTACAGTAGACCAGACCATACATGGCAACTGCAGTTGAGCAACCATGGCAACTCCAGTTGTCCGACATGGCAACCGTAGTTCAGCGACATGGCAACTGCAGTTAAACGAACATGGATGAGGGTTTGAACCATGGCAACTACGGGCACGCGGTGACTGTCACGCGTGGCATGCGGGACCACGAGGTACGAGGCCTGACATACGGGGCGTGTGGGCGTTATCTACTTCGCCCACACGCACGCGTGTGAGAGGGATCGGGAGGAAAAAAAAGAGGTATGTATGCATTACTTGTTTTGCCCATACGTAGGTGTGTGAGCTGTTTCTTTTATACACCACACAAAATGTGTGGTCAGTCTTCCTAACGCCCACACGTGTGGCACTTATCGGCGTTCAAATCTGAGTCGTTCGAAACATAGTCAGATCCATTGTACTTAAAATGCAAAAATGATTTTACATTTTGGGACACTATAACAGTGTCAAAATATGATACTACATTTTAGAAAGAAGAGACTATAGAGTAATAATAATAATAATATCAACACAAAATGCAATTGCACTATTTAATAGTGCGTTCACCACACATCACGCGAGCATGCCTCGCTAGAAAAAAGTTGCCAACTCTTCGGTTCGCTGCCTTCCCAAACCTTAACTATCCTCTCTGTCTTTACGTCCTCGAGCTCCGAACCCCAATGCCACCAACATTTCTCCCACCGTCGCGCTTCACCCTGGCACGCGCACCCTAGTACTACTTCCGTTCTGGTTTATAGGTCTTCTTTATAGTTTGTGCCAAATTTTGACTAAATATTAACTAACAAAATGCTAATGCATATCAAGAAAAATTATCTCACTGGATTCGTATTTGAACATAGTTTAAAAAAATATAATGTTTAGTGACATGCGTGAACATTTTGTTAGTTTAATCTATGATCAAAATTTAGCACGAAATACAATGGAGACTAATAAACCCGGAAGGAGATAGTACAACATTCGACGCCGATCCTTAAACCCTCCATAACTATCTGGACCGTGGGCTGCTTTGGCTTAAAAGCCCAATAAATCCGGATGGAGTACTAAGGCCAACTTCAACGCGCGGTCTCATACTGTCCGGGCGCGTCCGTTTGAGGGTAAACGAACAAAACAGGTCTCCCGACGCACGGCCGCAAATGGACCGTCGTTTGTTTTCTGTCCGTTTTCGATCCATTCCTGACCTAAGTTTGGGCCGCGTTTGCGGTCGAACGGACACGAGAGGACGGCGCGTGGCGCCTGCCCATGTCCTCCCTGGCCCGCCTGCCGGGGAGACAACCCCCCCTTTTTCTATCCCCCCTCCTCCAGCCGCACCACCGCCACTCTCCTCCCTCGCCACCGCCGCCATTGCTGCTATGCAGCTCAGCCGCGCACTGGCCACAACCCTTGTCGCAGCCCGTGTTCCCTCGACCCCCTAAGCTACCCAACCACGACCCCTTGATTTGCGCTCCCGGCGGTCGGATTTGGAGCTGATCCGGCCGGACTTGAGCTCCGCCCGGCTGTGGGAGGCCGCGCCGTGCCATGGACTGGCCGGGCACCGGGCCGGAAGGCTCCGAAAAGGCCGCAAGGCCGCATGTAGGTACTGATGACTCCTACTCTAGCCGCTCGGATCTACAACGTCGGCGGTTCGCTGGCAGATACACGAACGGCGGTCGGCCGGGCTCGTTGCTGGCCCAAAAGCTCGTCGGTGCATCGTTGCCACTCATTAAGTGCGACGACTGCCCAAAGAAGGTCTTGCGCCGCGTGTCTACAATGCCGGAACATCCCGGATGAGTGTTCATCAAGTGCTCAACCGATGGGGTATGTGCTACTTAGCTTCGGTTGTGTTATCGGATTTTGACTAGTTGTGCTAACTTAATTTTTTATTGTGTAGAATGGATGCAAATTTTGGTGTTGGAAAGAAGAGTACATCGATATATTGATAGAGCACAATTTAGCAGATGTTCGTGCACTTTTAGCTAGAATAGAGGCTAGAGATGAGACTAGTACACTTGTTGCTAGAATAGAGGCTAGACATGAGACTAGATGCGAGGAAGTAACATCTACTTCTTTAGACTTGAAGAAAAAAGAAGCACGCAAGATCGAGCCTCCACAGATCAACAATGAATGCATCGAGAAGGCACTAATCCAACTTACGGGAGCAGTTATAGAAGTTGGTTATCTTCTAAAATGTCTTCTTATGGTTATTGTGCTCGTTGGTCTTGCTATTCTAGTGAAAATTTGATGATGTGCTGCCATGTATAAAAAATCAATGATAAAAAATAAAATATATGTGTTTGCGGAAAAAATTGTATGCATACGAGATGCGGCCGAAATGCGGTCGCGCGTTGGGCGCCCGTCCGCCGCATCCATGAATCCGGGTGGACACGACCCCATTGCTACCCCCAAACGGATGAAAAATGGACAAAGCGGACGTTCCTTTGGGGTCGCGCATTGGAGTTGGCCTAAGGGCATTCAACGCTGACCCTCAAACTGTACGGACCGCGCGGCCGGACGCGGTTTGCCATCCAACACAGGCCTGTATCAGTCCACCGAGCAGTCCAGACGTACTTTTTCTGGCAAACTCGAGACAAAGTAGGGGGCTTTGCGGGAGTACGGACAACATAAGCACATGACTCCGACACCCTCGGCACACCCAAAACCCTTCCCAAACCCCGCGTCTCCATCCTCCCCATTTTCTCTCCTTACTTCTTTCTCTCTTGCCTCCGCCACTGCTCCACCACCCCGCCCGCCATGCCATACCCCTGCCGGAACTCTACGTCTCTGTCACATTCAGAGCTCCAGCCGGGCTCCACCCCGCTTCTCCTCCATCGTCTTTCAACCCCTCTCCTTCGACCGTCCCACTGGGTACCATCTACTACTGCTATACTCATCATGCCTGTCAATTGTTCAATGAATTGCCAGAGCTCGGTTGGGGGTCAAGATGAGGGTGAGGATGTTGTCGTAGCTCTAGAATTTGAGAACATGGGTAATCCTATCAAATTTGCAGACAAACTGGCCACATTTGAAGAGCTTATTCAGTTGCATCAAAAAATTTGACATTAAAGAACTCACGAGTAGCTGAAGGAAGAACTGATTGAACATCTGTGGGCGATTAAAGGGGACACCAATGTTGGAATGTAATATTTAAACTTTTAAAATTTAAACTACTGCTGCATGCGACTATTTGAACGTCTGTACTCTGTGTATGCCATTATTGAAACGTGCAGACCTTTTTATAAAAAAAATAGGAAGTCCAGGTGTATGCGGGATCCGTTGGATGGCCGCCTCCCGCATTCATGTCCGCGGACTGATCCCCCTATCTGCAGACGGATGCGGAAGGAGATTTACGGGTCAGGTTGGACGACCCCCGGCCTCTGCATCTCGGAGATGCATGCGGTCATTTTATTGATTATTCTCGAGGACCTTACTGAAGGAAATATGCCCTAGAGGCAATAATAAAGTTATTATTTATATTTCCTTATATCATGGTAAATGTTTATTATTCATGCTAGAATTGTATTAACGGGAAACATGATACATGCGTGGATACATAGACAAAACACAGTGTCCCTAGTAAGCCTCTACTAGACTAGCTCATTAATCAAAGATGGTTAAGTTTCCTAACCATAGACATGTGTTGTCATTTGATGAACGTGATCACATCATTAGGAGAATGATGTGATGGACAAGACCCATCCGTTAGCTTAGCATAATGATCATTAAGTTTTATTGCTATTGCTTTGTTTATGACTTATACATATTCCTTTGACTATGCGATTATGCAACTCCTGAATTCTAGAGGAACACCTTGTGTGCTATCCAACGTCACAACGTAACTGGGTGATTATAAAGATGCTCTAAAGGTGTCTCCAAAGGTGTTTGTTGGGTTGGCATAGATCGAGATTAGGATTTGTCACTCCGAGTATCGGAGAGGTATCTCTGGGCCCTCTCGGTAATGCACATCATAATAAGCCTTGCAAGCAATGTGACTAATGAGTTAGTTGCGGGATGATGTATTACGAAATGAGTAAAAAGACTTGCCGGTAACGAGATTGAACTAGGTATGAAGATACCGACGATCGAATCTCGGGCAAGTAACATACCAATGACAAAGAGAATAACATATGTTGTCATTGCGGTTTGACCGATAAAGATCTTTGTAGAATATGTGGGAGCCAATATGAGCATCCAGGTTCCGCTATTGGTTATTGACCGGAGAGGTGTCTCGGTCATGTCTACATAGTTCTCGAACCCGTAGGGTCCGCACAGTTAGCGTTCGATGACGATTTGTATTATGAGTTATGTGTTTTGGTGACCGAAGATTGTTTGGAGTCCCGAATGAGATCACGGACATGAAGAGGAGTCTCGAAATAGTTGAGAGGTAAAGATTGATATATTGGATGATAGTATTCGGACACCGGAATGGTTCTAGAGTGTTCTGTTAACTTATCGGAGTACCAGGGGTTACCGAAACCGCACGGGGAAGGTTATGGGTTACATGGGCCTTGGGAGGGAGGCAAACCAGCCCACAAGGGGCTGGTGCGCCCCCACATGGAAGGGGTCCGAATTGGAGTGGGGAAGGGGGCGGCGCTCCCCTTTCCTTCTCCTTCTCCCTTCCCCCTCCGGAAGAAGGAAGGGGAAGGCCGTATTGGACATGGAGTCCAAGTAGGACTCCTGCCCCTTGGGGGCGCCCGTAGGCCGGCCTCCTCCCTCTCCCTCCTTTATATACGGGGGAAGGGGGGCACCCCAAAGCACATCAATTGTTCTTAGCCATGTGCGGTGCCCCCCTGCACAGTTTACTCCTCCGGTCATATTGTTGTAGTGCTTAGGCGAAGCCCTGCGCGGATCATATCACCATCACCGTCACCACGCCATCATGCTGACACAACTCTCCCTTGATACTTTGCTGGATCAAGTGTTTGAGGGATGTCATCGAGTTGAACGTGTGCAGAACTCGGAGGTGCCGTATGTTCGGTGCTTGATCAGTTGGATTGCGAAGACGTTCGACTACATCAACCGCGTTAAGCTAACACTTCCGCTTTCGGTCTACGAGGGTACGTGGACACACTCTCCCCCTCTGGTTGCTATGCATCTCCTAGATAGATCTTGCATGATCGTAGGTAATTTTCTGAAAGTGCATGCTATGTTCCCCAATAGTTGCATCTGAGCCAGGTCTATGCGTAGATGATATGCACGAGTAGAACACAAAGAGTTGTGGGCGATAATAGTCATACTGCTTACCACCAACATTTTATTTTGATTCAGCAATATTGTTGGATGAAGCTGCTCGGACCAACCTTACATGACCACATTCATGAGACCGGTTCCACCGACAGACATGCAACTTGTTTTGCATAAAGGTGGCTGGCGGGTGTCTGTTTCTCCAAGTTTAGTTGAATCGAATTTGACTACGACCGGTCCTTGTTGAATGTTAAAACAACACACTTGACGAAAAATCGTTGTGGTTTTGATGCGTAGGTAAGAACGGTTCTTACTATAAGCCCGTAGGAGCCACGTAAAACTTGCAACAACAAAGTAGAGGACGCCTAACTTGTTTTTTGCAGGGCATGTTGTGATGTGATATGGTCAAGACATGATGTGATATACGTTATTGTATGAGATGATCATGTTTTGTAGAAGTTATCGGCAACTGGCAGGAGCCTTATGGTTGTTGCTTTATTCTATGAAATGCAATCACCATGTAATTGCTTTACTTTATCAGCGTTAGCGATAGTTGTAGTAGCAATAGTTGGCGAGACAACAATGACGCTACGATGGAGATCAAGGTGTCAAGCCGGTGACAATGGAGATCACGACGGTGCTTTGGAGATGGAGATCAAAGGCACAAGATGATGATGGCCATACCATGTCACATATTTTGATTGCATGTGATGTTTATCTTTTATGCATCTTATTTTGCTTAGTATGACGGTAGCATTGATGTCTACTACACAACCTTCTTCTTGTAGATGTTGTTGGGCCTCCAAGTGCAGATGTAGGACAGTAGCAAATTTCCCTCAAGTGAATGACCTAAGGTTTATCAATCCGTGAGAGGCGTAGGATGAAGATGGTCTCTCTCAAACAACCCTGCAACCAAATAACAAAGAGTCTCTTGTGTCCCCAACAAACCCAATACAATGGTAAATTGTATAGGTGCACTAGTTCGGCGAAGAGATGGTGATACAAGTGCAATATGGATGATAGATATAGGTTTTTGTAATCTGAAAATATAAAAATAGCAAGGTAACAAGTGGTAAAAGTGAGCGTAAACGGTATTGCAATGCTAGGAAACAAGGCCTAGGGTCCATACTTTCACTAGTGCAAGTTCTCCCAACAATAATAACATAATCGGGTCATATAACTATCCCTCAACATGCAACAAAGAGTCACTCCAAAGTCACTAATAGCAGAGAACAAACGAAGAGATTATTGTAGGGTACGAAACCACCTCAAAGTTATCCTTTCTGATCGATCTACTCAAGAGTCCGTAGTAACATAACATGAAGCTATTCTTTCCGTTCGATCTATCCTAGAGTTCATACTAGAATAACACCTTAAGACACAAATCAACCAAAACCCTAATGTCACCTAGATACTCCAATGTCACCTCAAGTATCCATGGGTATGATTATACAATATGCATCACACAATCTCAGATTCATCTATTCAACCAACACAAAGTACTTCAAAGAGTGCCGCAAAGTTTCTACTAGAGAGTCAAGACGAAAACGTGTTCCAACCCCTATGCATAGATTCCCAAGGTCACGGAACCCGCAAGTTAATCACCAAACCATACATCAAGTGAATCAATAGAATACCCCATTGTCACCACAGGTATCCCACGCAAGACATACATCAAGTTTTCTCAAATCCTTAAAGACTCAATCCGATAAGATAACTTCAAAGGGAAAACTCAATCCATTACAAGAGAGTAGAGGGGGAGAAACATCATAAGATCCAACTATAATAGCAAAGCTCGCGGTACATCAAGATCGTACCAAATTAAGAACACGAGAGAGAAAGATCAAACACATAGCTACTGGTACATACCCTCATCCCCGAGGGTGAACTACTCCCTCCTCGTCATGGAGAGCGCTGGGATGATGAAGATGGCCATCGGTGAGGGATCCCCCCTCCGACAGGGTGCCGGAACAGGGTCCCGATTGGTTTTTGGTGGCTACAGAGGCCTCCGGTGGCGGAACTCCCGATCTAGGTTATTTTTTGGGGGTTTCTATATATATAAGAGGTGTTGGCGTCGGGGACAAGTCAGGGGGGTCTCCGGGGTGGCCACGATATAGGGGGGCGCACCTAGGGGGGTAGGGCACGCCCCCACCCTCGTGGGTGCCTCGGGACTCTTCTGGTCCACCTCCTATACTCCGTGGGCTTCTTCTAGTCCAAAAATAATCTCTGTGAAGTTTCAGGTCAATTGGACTCCGTTTGGTTTCCCTTTTCTGCGATACTCAAAAACAAGGAAAAAACAGAAATTGGCCCTGGGCTTTAGGTTAATAGGTTAGTCCAAAAAATGATATAAAAGTGCATAATAAAGCCCATTAAACATCCAAAACAGATAATATAATAGCATGGAACAATCAAAAGTTATAGATACGTTGGAGACGTATCAAGCATCCCCAAGCTTAATTCCTGCTCGTCCTCGAGTAGGTAAATGATAAAAACAGAATTTTTGATGTGGAATGCTACCTAGCATAATTCTCAATGTAATTTTCCTTATTGTGGCATGAATGTTCAGATCCGAAAGATTCAAGACAAAAGTTTAATATTGACATAAGAGTAATAATACTTCAAGCATAGTAACAAAGTAATCATGTCTTCTCAAAATAACATGGCCCAAGAAAGTTATCCCTACAAAATCATATATTTTGGCTATGCTCTATCTTCATCACTCAAAAAATTTAAATCATGCACAACCCCGGTTTTAGCCAAGCAATTGTTTCATACTTTAGTATTCTCAAACTTTTTCAATCTTCACGCAATACATGAGCGTGAGCCATGGGCATACCACTATAGGTGGGATAGGATGGTGGTTGTGGAGAAGACAAAAAAGGAGAAGATAGTCTCACATCAACTAGGCGTATCAACGGGCTATGGAGATGCCCATTAATAGATATCAATGTGAGTGAGTAGGGATTGCCATGCAACGGATGCACTAGAACTATAAGTGTATGAAAGCTCATCAAAAGAAACTAAGTGGGTGTGCATCCAACTTGCTTGCTCACGAAGACCTAGGGCAATTTGAGGAAGCCCATTATTGGAATATACAAGCCAAGTTTAATGAAAAATACCCACTAGTATATGAAGGTGACAACATAGGAGACTCTCTGTCATGAAGATCATGGTGCTACTTTGAAGCACAAGTGTGGTAAAAGGATAGTAGCATTGCCCCTTCTCTCTTGTTCGCTCATTTTTTTGGTGGGCTTCTTTGGCCTCTTTTTTAATTTGGGCTTCTTTGGCCTCTTTTATTTTTCGTAAAGTCCGGAGACTCATCCCAACTTGTGAGGGAATCATTTCTTCCATCATCCTTGCCTCACATGGGACAATGCTCTAATAATGAAGATCATCACACTTTTATCTACTTACAACTCAAGAATCTTAGAAAAAAATATGACTCTACGTGGATGCCTCCGGCGGAGTACCGGGATAATGAATCAAGAGTGACATGAATGAAAGAATTATGAATGGTTGCTTTGCCACAAATACGATGTCAACTACATGATCATGCAAAGCAATATGACAATGGTGGAGCGTGTCATAATAAACATAACAGTGGAATGTTGCATGACAATATATCTCGGAATGGCTATGAAAATGCCATAATAGGTAGGTATGGTGGCTGTTTTGAGGAAGGTATATGGTGGGTGTATGATACCGGCAAAAGTTGTGTGGCATAAGAGAGGCTAGCAATGGTGGAAGGGTGAGAGTGCGTATATTCCATGGACTCAACATTAGTCATGAAGAACTCACATACTTATTGCAAAAATCTACAAGTTATCAAAACAAAGTACTACACGCATGCTCCTAGGGAATGGGTTGGTAGGAGTTAACCATCGTGTGATCCCGACCTCCACACATAAGGAAGACAATCAATAAATAAATCATGCTCCAACTTCATCACATAACGGTTCACCATACGTGCATGCTACGAGAATCACAAAATTTTAACACAAGTATTACATAAATTCACAACTACTCAACTAGCATGACCCTAATATTACCATCCTCATATCTCAAAACAATCATAAAGAATCAAACTTCTCATAGTATTCAATGCACTTTATATGAAAGTTTTTATTATATCCGTCTTGGATGCCCATCATATTAGGACTAAATTCATAACCCAAGCAAATTACCATGCTGTTCTAAAGACTCTCAAAATAATATAAATTAAGCATGAGTGTTCATCAATTTCTTCAAAAATAAAACTACCATCGTGCTCTAAAAAGATATAAGTGAAGCACTAGAGCAAAGACAAACTACTCCAAAATATATAAGTGAAGATCAATGAGTAGTCGAATAATTGTGCAACTATGTGAAGACTCTCTAACATTTAAGAATTTCAGATCTTAGGATTTATTCAAACAGCAAGCAAAACAAAATAAAATGACATGACGCTCCAAGCAAAACATATATCATGTGGTGAATAAAAATATAGCTCCAAGTAAAATTACCGATGAGCGAAGACGAAAGAGGGGATGCCATCCGGGGCATCCCCAAGCTTAGGCTCTTGGTTGTCCTTTAATATTACCTCGGGGTGCCTTGGGCACCCCCAAGCTTAGGCTCTTGCCACTCCTTATTCCGTAGTCCATCAAAACTTCACCTAAAACTTGAAAACTTCACAACACAAAACTCAACAGAAAACTCGTAAGCTCCGCTAGTATAAGAAAATAAATCACCACTTAGGTACTGCTATGAACTCATTCTAAATTCATATTGGTGTAATATCTACTGTATTCCAACTTCTATATGGTTCATACCCTCCGATACTACTCATAGATTCATCAAAATGAGCAAACAACACATAGAACACAGAATCTGTCAAAAACAGAACAGTTTGTAGTAATCTGTAACTCTCGAATACTTATGTAACTCCAAAAATCCTACCAAATTAGGAAACCTGAGAAATTTGTGTACCAATACAGATAAAAAAGAATCAGATCAAAAGCACGTTTCTGTGAATTATCAAAACTAATTTACTGGGCGCAAAAGTTTCTAATTTTCAGCAGGATCAACACAACTATCACCGTAAGCTATCCTAAAGGTCTTACTTGGCACTTTATTGAATCAAAAGCTATAAAACATGATTACTACAGTAGCATAATCATGTGGACACACAAAAATAGTAAGGGTAAATATTGGGTTGTCTCCCAACAAGCGCTTTTCTTTAATGCCTTTCTAGCTAGGCATGATGATGACAATGGTGCTCACATAAAAGATAAGAATTGAAACATAACGGGAGCATCATGAAGCATATGACTAGCACATTTAAGCCTAACCCACTTCCTATGCATAGGGATTTTGTGAGAAAACAACTTATGGTAACAAGAATCAACTAGCATAGGAAGGTAAAACAAGCATAGCTTCAAGATTTTCAACACATAGAGATGAAACTTGATATTATTGCAATTCCTACAAGCATATGTTCCTCCCTCATAATAATTTTCAGTAGCATCATGAATGAATTCAACAATATAACCATCACATAAAGCATTATTTTCATGATGCACAAGCATATAAATTTTACTACTTTCCACATAAGCAAAATTCTTCTCATGAATAGTCGTGGGAGCAAAATCAACAAAATAACTATCATGTGAAGCATAATCCAATTGAAAATTAAAATAATGATGACAAGTTTCATGGTTATGTTTATTCTTTATGGCATAAGCATCATCACAATAATCATCATAAATAGGAGGCATGCTTTCATCATAATAAATTTGCTCATCAAAACTTGGGGGGCAAAAAATATCATATTCATCAAACATAGCATCCCCAAGCTTGTGGCTTTGCATATCATTAGCATCATGGGTATTCAAAGAATTCACACTAACAACATTGCAATCATGCTCATCATTCGCATATTTTGTGCCAAGCATTCTATGTAATTCTTTTTCTAGTACTTGAGCACAATTCGGAATCCTTATTTTCACGGAAGACATTAAAAAGATGAAGCATATGAGGTACCCTCAATTCCATTTTTTTGTAATTTTCTTTTATAGAATAAACTAGTGATAAACAAGAAACAAAAAGATTCAATTGCAAGATCTAAAGATATACCTTCAAGCACTCACCTCCCTGGTAACGGCGCCAGAAATTGCTTGGTGTCTACTACACAACATTCTTCTTGTAGACGTTGTTGGGCCTCCAAGTGCAGAGGTTTGTAGGACAGTAGCAAATTTCCCTCAAGTGGATGACCTAAGGTTTATCAATCTGTGGGAGGCGTACGATGAAGATGGTCTCTCTCAAACAACCCTGGAACCAAATAACAAAGAGTCTCTTGTGTCCACAACACACCCAATACAATGGTAAATTGTATAGGTGCACTAGTTCGGCAAAGAGATGGTGATACAAGTGCAATATGGATGATAGATATAGGTTTTTGTAATCTGAAAATATAAAAACAGCAAGGTAACAAGTGGTAGAAGTGAGCGTAAACGGTATTGCAATGCTAGGAAACAAGGCCTAGGGTTCATACTTTCACTAGTGCAAGTTCTCTCACTACAAAAAAAATACACATCCATCACATTTTGGGCCGAACGAATTTTGTGTGTGTCATACTTATGACACTTCTATGACGATAATTGTGACAAAACCCGGTATCATCATAGATGTGGTGGGCTCCTACTTCTATGACAAAAGTCATGACAGAAAATGGGGTTTTCGTCCTGGGTGGGCCGGAGACGCAGCTGCATGACATTCTTTGGGCCGTCCATGACGGAAAAGACTATGGTAGAAGCGAGGGCGAGGAAAATTTCGGCGAGTTACTGATTACGGTGGGTGGTCGGGGGCCGAGCAATGCACGTTTCTCTCGTACACATACGCGCGTGTGTGCGAGGCGTTGGGCTATAAGTGAAACCGAGCGAGGCGTTGGGCTCTAACCAAACCCGAGTGATTGCACTACAGGCTACGTGTTACTGAACCGAGCGAATGATCGATGGCTATTAACTGAACCCGATCGAGCGATTCCTTCGCTACTGCTGCTAACTGAAGCCAATCGATGCTGCCTCTGGATGAACAGTGAGCTTTGTGGGGGGGGGGGGGGGTTGGATAAACAGTGAGCAGTGGGGGTGGATCCCCCGTGGCGTTGCCTCTGGATGAACAGGACCCCGATCGATCGAGCCGGTTGGGGCTGGATGAACAGGACCCCGTGGATGGCTGGATGAAGAGGACGACCCCGTGGAGGGCTGGATGAATAGTAGATGGTGGAGGCGTGGATGAACAGTAGCCCGTGGAGGGGTGGTTGAATAGGAGCCCGTGGAGAGGGGTGGTTGAACAGTAGCCGGTGGAGTAGCGCGCGGTGGAGGCTGGATGAACAGGAGCCCGTGGATGAACAGTCGCAGGTGGAGGCTGGAGGAGGTCGACATTGGATGAACAGTAGCCCATGGAGGCTGGAGGAGGTCGACGGTGGAGATGAACAGTATCCCGTGGAGTCCCATTTTGCGGTACGCCACACCCCTCCCAATGAACAGGACCCCCGTTTCGACCGTAGCGCTCCAACACAAGTCCGTTTCGTCTATTTTGCGGTATGCCACACCCCTCCCGATCAACAGACCCCGTTTCGACCATAGGAGGTCCAACACAAGTCCGTTTCCTCCGTTTTGCGGTACGCCATACCCCTCCCGATGAACAGGATCCCGTTTCGAACGTGCCTGGTCGAACACAAGGCCGTTTCCTCCGTTCTGCCGTACGCCAGGCCTCGTTTCCATCGCGTGTTCCGTCCAAGCCGGTTGGCTCCCATGCGTTCCGTTGCCTCCTGATGAACACGACGCATTCTGTTGCCTCCCCATGAACACGACACATTCTGTTGCCTCTCCATGAACACGACGACGACGCAGTTTCTCCATTCCGACCCAGCCATGTACACAAGCCCTGGCCGTACGTATGCGCGAGTAGGCGTTCGAGACCCCGCCCGTATGTACATACGTGGTCGTATTTACTTTCTTGCACCCTGGCTGTTGTACATACATGTACATGCTACGTGCGTGCCTCTACTACGACACGTGCGCGCCTCTACATCGACCAGTATATATGTACATACACATTCGCGAACAGAATGACAATGCTACGTACGCTTCGACCAGGTGGGTCCCGACTGTCAGACACTTCCTTGCGTGCGAAGATGTAGCTGGTGCGTCCCAACAGTCAGGTGGGCGAATCATTTTTTTTGCCTGGACGCACTTCCTTGTGTGCGAAGATGTAGCTGGTGGGTCCCAGTAGTCAGGGGGCGAATCATTTTTTTCGCCCGTAATATGGACGCACTTCCTCGCGTGCGAAGATGTAGCTGGTAGATCCCAGCAGTTAAGGGGGAAACATTTTTTTTTCCGCGAAATACGGTGGTCCGTCCGGTGGGTCCCTGCTGTCAGGTGGAGGAATCATAATTTTCCTCGTAATAAGGAGGCACTTCCTTGCTGCGGCCGTGGACCCAGCTGTCAGCCTCTCCACGTACAGTCCACGTCTGATGTAAGTCGTTCCTTGACCATGTTGACCATGCCGCGCCGAGAGCACCAGGGCGGTGGAAGACGGCGAGGCCTAGGAAGGGGACGACGTGGAGCCGGGGAAGACACGGCAGTGGAAGCCCGCGCGGAGAGGAGTAGGAGGGTTCACTGGTTCGGCTACGGTGTGAGGCTGCCGTCGCCGTAGGGCCTGGCCCTGGCCAGCGGTGGGAATAGTAGGGGGCGGTGAGGCCTCTGCGACAACACAGCCGGCCACGGGAGGCAGGAGCATGCGGCATGACCGGCGCTACTTTGTGCAGCTGGAGCATGAAGACCAAAGGTTGAAGAAGCACTACGGCCATTGGATGGACATCGTACGGTCAGTGGAGCTAGAATCGTTCATATTGACTAAGTTGACAAAGCCCTCCGTCCCCGTCAACTTAGTAGGCCCACAAGTCAGCCTCCCACCAAGGTGGGTCCCAGCTAGCGGGGGGAGTATTCATTTTTTTGCGTAATAAGGAGGCACTTCCGGTGGGTCCGAGCTGACAGAGGGGGGAACGTTTTTTCGTGAAATACGGTGGCCCGTCCGGTGGGTCCCAGCAGTCAGGGGGGAAATGTTTTTTTCACGAAATAAGGTGGCCCGTCCGGTGGGTCCCTGCTGTCAGGTGAAGGAATAATTATTTTGCGCGTAATAAGGAGGCACTTCCTTGCGGCCGCCGTGGACCCAGCTGTCAGCCTCTCCATGTATAGTACTCTTTCGATGGAAGTCGGTCGTTGACCACGTTGACCACGCCGCACCGAGAGCACCAGGGAGGTGGACAACTGCGAGGCCTAGGAAGGGGACGACGCAGAGCTGGGGAAGACACATCAGTGGGAGCCCGTGCGGAGAGGAGTACGTGGGTTCACTGGTTCGGCTGCGGTGTGAGGTTGCTGTTGCCGCAGAATAACATGGTGTGTGGGTGAGTAGAGGGATGGCCTGGCCAGCGGTGGGAGTAGTATGGGGCGGTGAGGCCTCTGCGGCATCACAGCCATCCATGGGAGGCAGGAGCATGCGACACGACCGGCGCTGCTTTGGGCGGCTGGAGCAAGAAAACCAGAGGTTGAAGAAGCACTACGGCCGTTGGATGGACATCGTACGGTTAGTGCAGCTAGAATCGTTTATATTTACTAAGTTGACAAAGCCCTTGGTACGCGTCAACTTAGTAGGCCCATAGGTTAGCCTCCGAAATGGTGCGCCCCAGATGTCAGGGGGAGGAATCATTTTTTGGGCTACTGAAGCAAGAATATCCGAGATTGAAGAAGAAGCATGACATCCATTGGATGGACATCCAACGACCACAGCTGCTAGAACCATGTGTTGTTTACAAAGCCTTGCATACGCGTCAACTTAGTTTTTTTAGGGGATGCGTCAACTTAGAAGGCCCACAAGTGTGTGGCAGAGAACATATAGCCCATTTGCGATTTGTATGAATGTACAACCCATTTTTAATTCTAATGGAATACTACAACCCATTTACAATTTGTTAAAAGTACAACCCGACTTCTAGCTAGGACAACGATTAATAATTTCAAACAACCGCTCAAAACATAAATCAAAAAAATTTCCCACATTTTGATGGGATCCAAAATATTTTTATCCGAAATTTCTAGTCAGATTAAATATAATTTGAAAATAAAGTATGTTAAAATCCAACGAAATATTGCACGCGCAACAAGTAATGAAATTAAAATTTTCAAATTCCAAAAATAATATATTTTTAAACTAGTCCATTTTCTTGTTAAGCCTAATGCATACCTCCTAGGAAAGTTTGCAGCCCAGCGGGCGGAGAATAACAGGTTGACCGGATATTGTGTACAACTGTCGGCCCAGTTGCATTGCCGATGTTGAAAAAAAGGCCTGTGTAGTACAGTACAACCTAACATGGCTACTCAGCCCACATTCAGCGACGCTGGAAAGGCCCAAACAAGGATTCTGTACAACTTTTTGAAGTCACTGAGATCAAGTAATAACTTAAGAAAAAAGTTAGATTACAGTGGAACCTAATTAAAAGCTGTCACGAGCAAATAAATAATTCAACGGGCCCCACTTGTGCGTGTGTGCATGCGTGCGTGCGTGTGTGTGTGTGTGTGTGTGTGTGTGAGAGAGAGAGAGACCCATCGGTCGATGCTCGTAAATACATCTTTCAACCATATGCATTGCTGATGCTCAGTAAAAACTTATATAGTTGACACAATCATATAGAACATCATAGCACACTGAACTTGCATACAAAAATTTCACGCAGGCGGCACAATAAGGATGGAAGCAGTGGATTGCTACGGGTAGGGCTATGTTGAAACCAATGAAGTCGTACATAATGGTTCATCATCTTTATCAATGACGGTGAAATATCTTAAATGTTGTGCAAAGAAAACAGACAGACAACACAATAAGTTCTGCTAGCACATTAAGTTGACGTACAACCCTTTCTAGAAAAAGTTCAGGTACAAAATTAGAACAGGTCACAATCAAATGTACTGGCATATCAGTGCTTCACACCCATAGCTCAGATTTAACTAGTATCTGACAAGATTCAGTTCTTACCTCAAATTAGAGCACATCGAGGCAGCCAGCCCTGCCTCTTCTCCCAAAGAAGTAGTGGCCTCCGGCGCGCGATGGAGTAGGCCATGTGCCATCCATCGTTCCGAGCAACATGGGGAAAGTCTGACGTTGACTCCTGTAATGGATGTCATCAACGGACCCTGGCACCAGCGGCGGCGGCAGGACTTCGATTGATGGATTGACCACTTCTTCGACATGCACGAACACTCAATATAGGTACATCCCTAACATGGTCCGCGGCGGCCTTGGTGGCAACGAATAGTACAACCCTGGTTCCTGCACTGGTATCTCACACCAATCACCTTCGGTATGGTGGGCGGCTTCTTCATCCATGCCATAACCGTCAGAGCCCAGCTGTCTGGAGGAACAAACATACTTACGAGCTCACCTCCAAGGTCGTTGATAAGCTCATTCATGGACTCGCTATTCCAAGCACGTCGAGTCATGCCGTGGAAGGTAAGCTTTGTTAAAAACTCAAGCTCAGAGGGCACCAAGCCCCATCTTGGGTGCCACCAATCAAAGCTCACCAGCACGCCATCGCAGAACAAACGCCGGGAAGATTCAAACACACAACTGCGGTCGGAAGTTGTCCGGAACCTGACAAAGAAATTAGCCGGTGGTGGACAGACTTCGACAAGCAAGTCACTTATTTGGATGCCGTGGGCAATGCCAATAGCTTTGACAAGGTCGTCCGACGAGATGGGAGGCCGGTCCCCGTTGATGGTTACCATCAGCACTTTGCCGACAAACTGGTCGTCAAGCGCCGCCATGCCACTATTGAGCGCCAGCACGCAGTGACCGAAGGCAGGACGGACTTCAGGATCTCTGGCTCGGAGATCCGTGTTGACCGGCGACATGATAGTGTGCTTGAGTATAGGGAGTACAGGAGGGGGATTTGGGGGAACTGGAGTAGGAATCGAGATTCCAGAGGTGGGGGAGGGGCGGGAGATTGGGGATGAAAAGGTAGCATGAATTTCAAACACACACCAATATGCTCTCAGCGCGCAAGTGCACGAAAACACTGGTGGCACCCACATGTCGGTCTAAGAGTCCTTATTCTTCCTTTTTTGGAGAGCCTGACCTTTTTTTTGAGGATCTTTTGAGAGCCCGGCCCGAGAGTCATAATTGACCTGTTTGGCATTGCATTACTACTCAGCCCATATTCAACGACACCTCACTGGCCCAAACAAGTGTACATCATCGAAAAGACACTGAGCTCAAATTATATAACTTGAAAAAAGGAGATATACTTTGAACACTGGAAAATGGTGATGCCCTCATTTAGCCCACCAGTAGTTCGAGACAACAAACAGTTCGAAACAATGATATATACAACATTCAAACACTGACTAGTTACTACTACTCGCATAAACAACAAGACATGATAGTTTATAAGAAGTCTTGCTACACCACCAAAACGCACCCATCTGCAGCACTCAGACTCTCATGATCCAGACGAGAATGGCATTCTAAACAGAGGCAACTATTACATTGTAAGAGTGACATAGACGAGGATGACCAAATGACAAGGAATATGCATAACAAAAGAAAGAACTACCCATCCAGAACCAGCAGCAAAGACAACAAAGTCATTCGAAGAGATGGTCCAACACCATCATAATTTGCAGCCCCGCTTCGGGAGACACCAGTACTCCACCCTTTCGATGCAACAACCCAATTACCTATCAACCTAAAGGCTTGAACCACATCACTACCTGTCATAATTGAGACATCCAAGGATCAAAGTTAATCCGTATGCCTTTGTCATTCTCACATTCTTTTGGCTCCAGGCTATATCGTTGACAATCAGGGAAGTTTGCTCCCGAACTCCTAGGGCTCGCCGTGTAGACACATTTTTCTATAGAAAATAGAGCCTCTCTGCCATCAAGGTCCTTTCCAACGGTGATCTCCTGGTTAATCGGATAATTGAGTCCGAGAAACAGAGACTGTGAACCAAGGCTGTTTACCCGCCTCCAACTAAAAAAATCCTGAAGGCCCCAACAAGCTGGTATCCTGCTCATAGACGTAACAACCACTATTAGGATACTCACATATTTCACGGTGATTGTATACAGTGGGTTTTTTGCAATATAACTTTTCCGGCTCATGTGTCCGAATGATCATCAATCTTTTGCCATCATCTGATCGAGCGAGGAACCAGTTGTGCTTCCCTGTTTTTGGCAAAGGTGGTGTGATTACAAAGGGCAGTAACTGTAGGGACACTACATCATATCAAAAAGGACATGCATTGTTAATGTACGATCAACATTGTTCAGAGTATGAGTAGGATAATGCAAGAAACAACATTGATATGTCCCTGTTGAAACTGGGAGGAAAATATAGGGAAATGTATACTGGGTTCGAAAATATAGAAGTGTCATGCATGGTTATACCCATGTTATCTCGCAATCGATTCTTCACAGGAAACTACCAT
Source organism: Triticum aestivum (assembly GCF_018294505.1). Classification (NCBI taxonomy): domain Eukaryota; kingdom Viridiplantae; phylum Streptophyta; class Magnoliopsida; order Poales; family Poaceae; genus Triticum; species Triticum aestivum. The sequence goes on from NC_057801.1 coordinate 564,249,679, forward strand.
GTCATGCATGTTATGTAATCATGTTCTGTCCTCACAAACAAATTCTTCAAGGTAACTAACAGACCATGCATTGTTATATACTCGTGTTCTGTGGGCAAATTTTTTGTGAGGATATTATCCTAGCCATTGATTGCTGAAGGGCGAATATAGCACTACAAAAAAAAGACACATCCGTGACATTTTGGGCCGAACGGATTTTTTTTCTGTCATACATATGACACTTCTATGACGATAATTGTGACAAAACCCGGTATAATCATAGATGTGGTGGGCTCCTACTTCTATGACAAAAAATCATGACAGAAAATGGGCTTTTCGTCTTGGGCGGGCCAGAGACGCAGCTGCATGACATTCTTTGGGCCATCCATGACAAAAAAAACCATGGTAGAAGCGAGGGGGAGGAAAATTTCGGGGAGTTGCCGGTTACGGTGGGAGGTCGGAGGCGGAGCGATGCACGTTTCTCTCGTACGTACGCGTGTGTGTGCGAGGTGTTGGCTCTAACTGAAGCCGAGCGAGGCGTTGGGCTCTAACTGAACCCGAGCGATTGCACTGCAGGCTACGCGTTACTGAACCCGAGCGATCGATCGATGGCTATTAACTGAACTTGATGGAGTGATTCCTTCGCTACTTCTGCTAACTAAAGCTGATCGATGCTGCCTCTAGGATAAACAGTGAGTGTTGCGGGGGGGGGGGGGGGGTTGGATGAACAGTGAGCGGTAGCGTTGCCTCTGGATGAACAGGAACCCGTGGTGTGGAGGGCTGTATGAACAATAGACGGTGGAGGGGTGGCCGTGGAGAGGTGGTTGAACAGGACCCCGTGGTGTGGAGGGCTAGATGAACAGTAGACGGTGGAGGGGTGCCTGTGGAGGGGTGGTTGAACAGTAGCCGGTGGAGTAGCGCGCGGTGGAGGCCGGATGAACAGGAGCCCGTGGAGGCTAGAGGAGGTCGACGGTAGCCCGTGGAGGCTGGAGGAGGTCGACAGTGGAGATGAACAGTATCCCGTGGAGTCCAATTTTGCGGTATGCCACACCCCTCCCCCCTCCCGTTTCGACCGTAGCGCTCCAACACAAGTCCGTTTCATCCGTTTTGCGGTACGTCACACCCCTCTTGATGAACAGGACCCCCGTTTCGACCGTAGCGCTCCAACACAAGTCCGCTTCGTCCGTTTTGCGGTACGCCACACCCCTCCCTATCAACAGGACCCCCGTTTTGACTGTAGGAGGTCCGTTTCGTCCGTTTTGCGGTACGCCACACTCCTCCCGATCAACAGGACCCCCGTTTCGATCGTAGGAGGTCCGTTTCCTCCATTCTGCGGTACGCCAGGCCTCGTTTCCATCGCCTATTCGGTCCAAGCCGGTTGGCTCCCACGCGTTCCGTTGCCTCCCGATGAAGACGACGCATTCCGTTGCCTCCCCATGAACACGACGCATTCGGTTGCCACCCCATGAACCTGGCGCATTCTGTTGCCTCCCCATGAACACGAGCCCTCGCCGTACGTATGCGCGACTAGGCGTTCGAGACCCCGCCCGTATGTACACATACGTGGTCGTATTTTCTTTCTTTTACCCTGGCTGCTGTACGTACGTGTACATGCTACGTGCACGCCTCTACATCGACTAGTATATATGTACGTACTAGTTCGCGACCAGAATGACAACGCTACGTACGCTTCGACCATGTGGGTCCCGACTATCAGGCAGTTCCTTGCGTGCGAAAATGTAGCTGGTGGGTCCTAGCAGTCAGAGGGGCGAATCATTTTTTTTGCCCGGACGCACTTGCTTTGCATGCGAAGATGTAGCTGGTGGGTCCCAGCAGTCAAGGGGGCAAATCGTTTTTTTTGCCCGGACGCACTTCCTTGCGTGCGAAGATGTAGCTGGTGGGTCCCAGCAGTCAGGGGGGCGAATCATTTTTTTGCCCGGACACACTTCCTTGCGTGCGAAGGTGTAGCTGGTGGGTCCCAGCAGTCAGGGGGGAAAAGTTTTTTTCGCTAAATATGGTGGCCCGTCCGGTGGGTCCCCGCTGTCAGGTGGAGAAATAATTATTTTGCGTGTAATAAGGAGGCACTTCCTTGCTGCGGCCGTGGACCCAGCTATCAGCCTCTCCACGTACAGTCCACGTCCGATGGAAGCCGTTCCTTGACCATGTTGACCACGCCGCACCGAGAGCACCAGGGCAATGGATGACGGCGAGGCCTAGGAAGGGGACAACGCAGAGCCGGGGAAGATGCGGCAGTGGGTGCCCACGCGTAGAGGAGTACGAGGGTTCACTGGTTCGCTGCGGTGTGAGGCTGCCATCGCCGCAGAATAACATGGGGTGTGGGTGAGTAGAGGGATGGCCTGGCCAGCGGTGGGAGTAGTAGGAGGCGGTGATGCCTCCGCCGCATCGCAGCCGGCCACGGGAGGCAGGAGCACGAGGCACGACCAGCGCTGGTTTGGGCGGCTGGAGCAGGAAGACCAGAGGTTGAAGAAGCACTACGGTCATTGGATGGACATCGTACGGTCACTGGAGCTAGAATCGTGCATATTGACTAAGTTGACAAAGCCCTCCGTCCCTATCAACTTAGTAGGCCCACAAGTCAGCCTCCCACTATACTGGGTCCCAGCTAACAGGGGGAGTATTAATCTTTTTGTGCGTAATAAGGAGGCACTTCCTTGCATATGAAGATATAACTGGTGGGTCCGGGCTGTCAGAGCCGGCCGCGGGGAGGAGGGAGCAGGCAGTCCAGCCGGCGCTTGTTTGAGCGGCTGGAGCAGGAAGAGCAGAGATCGAAGAAGCACGACGGCCGTTGGATGGCCATCCAACAGTCACTGCTTGTGCGTCAACCTTTTTTTAGGAAAGCCTCAAATCTGTGGAAAACATCATACAACTCATCTACCATTATTTTTAATAATTTACAGCCCATTTGTTAATTCTTAAGGTTTTTTTGGAGCCCATATTCTTTTTGTTAGCATTACAGCCCATATTGTGGCCACGGTTAAAAACTTATACAAAATTTTGCATATTTCGGTGCGGTCCGAACTGTTTTTAATCCGAATTTTTGACTGACATTCAAACTGATTTTAAAAATAAATGTATATCAATATAAAATCCAACAAATTCTCCATGCATAAAAATTAATGTAATTTAAAATCTCAAAATAAAAAAAAGATATTTGAAACTAACTGCCGGTTTGATGTGTTTTAAGAATATACAACCCATTTCTCAGTACTGACGGGCCATTTTCTCGGCCAGCCGAATGAAAGCTCTCCTCGTCTTGAAAGATTTGCAGCCCAACAGGCCTGACAAAGCGACTTACTTGGCAAATCACAAAAAAATGGGCTGTGGCCGTGGACCCAGCTGTCAGCCTCTACACGTACAATACACTCTCGATGGAATGTCGTTGACCACATTGACCACGCCGCGCCGAGAGCACCAAGGCGGTGGACGACGGCGAGGCCTAGTAAGGGGACGACGTGGAGCTGGGGAAGACGCGGCAGTGTATGCCCACGCGGAGAGGAGTACCAAGGTTCACTGGTTCAGCTGCAGTGTGAGGCTACCGTCGCCGCAGGGCCTGGCGAGCGGTGGGAGTAGTAGGGGGCGATGAGGCCTCAACGGCAGCACAGCCGACCACTGGAGGCAGGAGCAGGCGGTCTCCCCGGTGCTGGTTTGGGCGGCTGGTGAAAGAAGAGCAGCGATTGAAGAAGCAACATGACCGTTCGATTCAAATCCAACGGTTAATGCTGCTAGAATCGTTTGTTGACTCAGTTGACAAGCCCTGCGTACGCGTCAACATAGTAGGCCCACATGTCAGCCTCCCAACCAGTGCGCCCCAGATGTCAGTGGGAGGAATCATTTTTTTCGCGTAATAATGAGGCAGTTGATTGCGTGCGGCTAGGCCAGCGGAGGGACTATCCCGTCAATGTGGACTTGGAAAACCCATGGCATCCGTTCTATCCTTTACCTGCCGACTCGGTGCACGGGGACTCCAAGGAGGTTCACTTGGACATACACATTATCAAGTGCACTTAGAAAACATGTAGTGTGTGTGTGGGCGCTTATGGCCCGTGTCTTTGCCGCTTTTGATTCTGTAAGCTTGTCGTTAAACTTGAGTGGCTTTCACCGCAGTCCTTCCTTTGAACTGATCCTCTTAGTGAGCTGATGTAAGACACTTTGGGTTTCATTTGATAATGGAACCGGGGAGGAGCCTCCCTGTTCTTCTAAAAAAATACGAATTATCAAGTTAAATGTTGATCATTAGTCTTCGCTCAATGTAATCCGCTATCTAAGCATGTGGAGACTTCCATGCAGGATCTTGCTCTACTAGAGTATCACGCATGAATAAAAGTGTATCCGTTTATGGTTTAGTATAGAATCTTCCATGTATGAATTTTTACTATAGTACCGGTGAAAGACTTATGATGAACCATTTCTTACATCTCCTCTGCCCCCTTGCAAGTCATCCTGATTTAATCCCTCCATCTAGGTGTATAAGGGCATGGTTAATATTACTTAATAGTATAGCCAGTTGTTGACTATAAGAAAGTGCCATGTCATCTGTAGCCAACATGTATAACAATCGATACTCAAAAACTAATTCTTAAAGATCATTTCTTGCAAAGCACAATAAGTGTTATTTCTTCACAAGTTTTGGATGCAGGTTGAACAGTTGAACGCTTTTGTTTGCAAACGATACCTTTTTTATCTATTTCACCCGGATGTTTGTGAGCTCTAGAGATGAGATAATATCCGAAGAAACCTATCAATACCCGTTACACATGAGATGACCCCCACATCCTTTGTCAAAATAAACAACTCCCCGATCAATGCATTTCACTCTTCGGTGCAACGCACGGGCACCTTACTACTATAGATTAGTACGACCAAAAATTGAACTAACATTATATATAGTACGATAAATACTGATGCATGTCACCTAAAATTATATCATTCAAAACTATGTTCAAATACGAATCCAACGATATAGTTTTTGTTGACATGCACTAACATTTTGTCAGTTAAATCTTTAGTCAAATTCACTGGGGGACTAATAAACCACGACCGATGTAGTACAAGTGTAGAGGGCGGCACTGCACGGGAGTCTCACCCCTCACCCCACTCGTGGCGCGGCAGTAAAGCCGTCATATCACAAAACCCAACCACTCCTAGTAATAAATGGCCTGGTAAAATAAATGGACAAGCAACCATCACATCCCTCCATCTTTTTTGCATTTCATTTCTCTGCATTTACTTTCTCCGGTTCATCTCCCACGCTCGATCCCTAGCTACTACTCCTAGGGCCAGTTCTTTTGGCGGCTTCCCCAGCTTTTCCCACAAGACTAGTCATAGTGGAGATTAACAATAAGGCGCCTCACTCATTTATTTGGGCTTCTAAACTACTACTCCGTCCTGGTTTATTCCTCACCATTGTAATTTGTGCTAAATTTTGACCAAAGATTTAACTGATAAAATGTTACTCAAAACACTTAGGCGCAGTGCATCTAGGTGTGTAAGTCATCTTACGAAAACCAAATAATCCGAAAACACTTAGGCGTGGTGCATTAACTTCTACCTCGTTTCTTGTTTCTTGACATATCAACCAATAAGAGATAAAGAGTGTGCATGCTTTTAATGACTTGAGATATCAAACACGACATGCAGTGGTTAGTTCATTGCATGCAATACTATTAATTAGCAAATAAACATTAACGTTTCTCGTTTTCTCCTCCTCCTTGGTCACGGTGCACAGAGAAATAACCACAGAGAAGGAAGCTAAAAGTAAACAATCAAACGAGCATTTTTGCATTTGTTTTGCATTGAATCGTTTCACAAGCTTGACTAGTGCTGTTTTTCCCACTTTTACAAAAACTGCATCGTAATGTTCAAACGTGCATTTGCACGTACATAAGTAATAGTAGTACTCCCTCCGTCTAGGTGTACAAGTCTTCCCTCCTTCTTGGTCACCGTGCACAACCAAAGATGACTTATTGACCTGGACGGAGGGAGTAGCACAGTCTGCAAGCATATATCGAGAGAGACGTGTAGTCCGATAGTATATAGTAAAGTTTGTGCTATATGCACGTACTTACAAAATGCGTAATAATACACAACGTTTCCAAACTTTCCCTTTTACATACTTAATTAAGGACGATAAAAATTCCTGAATGTTCGGGATTTATCATTTGCGTCCCAAAACTAATGAGATCGCCTTACGAAACAAAAATTATACTCCTCCTAAAAGCCACGACGCTCGTAGGAGCGCTTGCGGCGCGCCACGAGTGCCCTGGTGCGCGGCCGTTTCCCAGCGCGCCGACACAACGCCTCTTCCTCAGCCTCGCAACTCGCGAGGTGATGATTGGCGTCTTGCCGGCGGGCGAGCGCGATCTCACTGGTGTGGTGATCCGGCGCCAATAGGTACTCCTCCTGGCTGGAAGCATGCACCCGGTCCACGTACCGCCAAGCGTAGATGAGGCGCTTGGGCCCGACTGCACTCAGGGCGTTGGCACGGGTGTCCTCCGCCACCCTCACGGCCCTCGCACGAGCCTTCTGCCAAAGAACCAATTGCTTGACTCTCTCGGACGCGACATAGATCTCCCAGAAAGCTTGTTGCACGGTGCGCTTCTCTTCCTCGGCCTTCTTCTTCGCTTCTATTTTGGCGTGCTCTGCTGGAGGCAAAGCCTCCCACAAGGCGACATACATTTCTTTCCAAAGCTCCTCAAGGCTGGGGGGCTCGGCGGGGGGCGCGGCATTCTCCTTGTAGCGGGAAGCTGTCGCGTCCTCCGACGCATGTGCCGGCGAGATTGAGAACGCCGACGCATCCACCTCGGCGCATCGCAGCAAGGAGCGGAACAACGACGCGTCCTCCTCGACTAGTGGCGGCGAGGAACGGAACAGCGACGCGTCGCGTCGCGGCGAGGAGCGGAACGCCGATGCGTCCTCCTCGACTAGTGGCGGCGAGGAACGGAACGGCGATGCGTCGCATAGCGGCGAGGAGCGGAACACCGACGCGTTGTCCTTGACTAGTGGCGGCGAGGAACGGAAAGGCGACGCATGACCATCCGCGCGGTGCAGCGAGGGGCTCCTAGGTCTTGGGAGGGGAGATGCCATGGTGGTCGACGTGAGAGGGAGGGGGAGGAGATAGCGATGAATGTGAACGTGAGGGGAGGAGATAGCGATGTCGTGGGAGGCGCAGTATTTATAGCGAGCAATGGCACACATACGTAATATATGGACTGAGTTACACTGACTTAACTGCAGGTCTAGTTGCGTCACTGACATGTGGGCCAGTACATTGCTGGGCCCGTATGTCAGTGACCCAATGCACCTGAAATTAAGTAAAAGCTACGTGGGCATATTTTTTGGAGTAAATTACGGGGGAGCGAAGGGGTGGAAATATTGCTGGTCACAACGGATTGGACGAGCGTGGGGGGAGGAGAGTCATGCATGCAGATTTTTTCACACGGGGTGGAGTGGTGGGACCGCTGGAGGGAGAAGGAGAGTTTGGCAGGCATATTGTTTCCACACATGGAGAGGAAAAGATTTGGAGATGAACGGGCTTCCTGCAGGTATGGGGAACGGTGCATAATAAGTCATCTTGCATGCCGAGCTAGGTATAGTATCAAGTCATTAAAAACATACACGCCCCACACATGTTCATATTTCAAGGTGCACTAAATTATTGCATGCGATGATTAAGGCTGGCCATCATGGTGGTATCTTAGCTGGTACACGGGAATAGCAAACATGCTGATGTGGCAAAGAATTAAAGAAGAGAGGGGGGTTAGACTAACTAGTGTTCATGCATGCATTGGTAAACACATTTTTTGTGAAGAACGACAGCATTAGTTGAGTACTTTTGCAGACTTCAAAAACTATTCCACCGCCTCTACTATCTTGCTAAGAGTAGGTGAAATTTTTGAGTCGAGCCCTTTAAACTAGAAGGGAGGTAGTGGTACTCTAATAGCTAGGTGTGTAAGTCATCTTACGAAAACCAAATAATCCCAAAACACGTAGGCGCGGTGCATTAACTTCTACCTCGTTTCTTGTTTCTTGACATATCAACCAATAAGAGATGAGGGTGTGCATGCTTTTAATGACCTGAGACTATCAAACATGACATGCAGTGGTTAGTTCATTGCATGCAATACTATTTAATTAGCAAATAAACATTAATGTCTCTCGTTTTCCCCTCCTCCTTGGTCACGGTGCACAGCCTAAGATGACTTACTCACCTAGACGGAGGGAGTATCAACATTCACAATGTCAAATCAATATTTTTACACTCATTATAAAACGTAGTTCTTATACTCATTATAATCAGTATTGTAGATATTGATATTTTTAGTATAAATTTGGTCGTGGGATTTCATTGATGCCTGTCAAAGCGTGGAGGAAGCGGAGCTTAGGGCTTGCATTGCCGGTCTCTACATAGGTATTTCTCTTCATAATCCTGTAATTTTAGAGACTGATTGCGCTTTTGTGGTAGCGTCTCTTGCATCGGGGGACTATGACAGGTCTGCTATGCGTGACCTGAAGATGAAAGCGTTGAGCATCTCGAAGTTGATCAACAATCTTCAATTGTCAAAGATTAGCCGTTCGGCCAATAAGGTGGCACACTTAATCGCTAAGTATAGCTTTGACAATAGATTAGATGGTATTCTTGTAAATAACGTACCGCCCTGTGTGGTGAATATTGTATCGAATGAGTGTACTGGTGTGGCTGGTTAATTAATATAAGGTGGTGTTTAAAAAAAGTATATATTTGGTCAAACACTTTGCAAACGGTTGACGGGAGTAAAAAGGACCAGAGGGAGTATCATGCATGCGGAGTAGGCAAAAAAATTGCTCATTTTTAGCCGGTCGAAGTCTCAAAGGGCGCGACCGCGCGAGGGAGGCGAAGGTCGTGGGAGGCGCGACGGTTGACGGAATTAAGTGAAGTTACATCCACGCGCCGGCATGGCGTGCGAACAGGCAGAAGCTATACCGTCAGGCCTACGATATGGGTCTAGTAGACATGACATCTAGTGGGTCCCGCATAGTTCTCGAGAACTCTTTGGGGGCTTGCAGCCGTTTATCCACCGGGCAAGCCAGCAACCCCACGCCGTTCGCACACCCTACTCGTCCCCGTCTTCTACCTCACAACAGTTCGCTCCCAGTCGTCCCGTCCTTTCACATTAGTTCGCTCCCAGTTTTTGCGGGGTACAACAGTTCAACTTCTCCTAACCCTCCTCCAAAATCCATGGCCTCCCAAATCTCCATGGTCGCCGCTGAGTACCAGGTTAGAGCCATCACCGGCGATCAGTTCATCGTCATCTACACACGTGGATCCGCGACGGTGAAAGCATGGCTTGCTCGCTTCCTACGCATGTTCAACAGTTCAACGGATGAGTGGGTCGCTGGGCTAGATGTTGAGTACACCACAGTCCTGGGACGAGAGAAGGATCTAAAGGACGAAGAGAGGAAGAAGCCCGCCGTGATCCAGGTTTGCGTACATAACGTTTGCTTGGTCTACCACATATGCCATGCCGACGTTGAGTGCCAGGATTTTAAGAACTTCCTCAAGGACAAAAGAGTGAAATTCGTTACTGTAGGCTTTAAGAACGACAAAGAAGTCCTGCGTCGGATAGGTCTCGTTGTAGGCCAGCCCTTCGATCTCCAGAAGGCAAGCCTGGTGTCCTCCTCTCAACCTTCAATGCTGACCCTGGCAGCAGCCATGATTGATCCTTCGTACGCTAAACTGAAGAAACCTCATCACGAGTTTCATCATGCATGGGAGTCGAAGACATTAGATGAAGATCACATCCTGTACGCAGCAATGGATGCCTACCTTTGTTTAAATATCTACATGGGTTGGATGAAGAAGCAGAGCCCAGTGTCCGGTTCAAGCAAAGAAGCGTCGGCGAAGAGGAAGAGGAAGAGGGACGAGGACGAAGTCGAGGACGTGGACTCGGACTCCGAGTAGGTGGCAGTGCCGTCGCTCATGCTGGTTCTACTGCAGTGTCAAGCTGACTAGTTGCTTAGTTTATTTTCAAGGGTGTGTTGTGCTGAGGCCCCAGCAGAACTATGTTTATGTTCTTTCTCGTTATTTGAACTGTTTAGTACGTAGAGTAGTACTAGTACTATGTCTTACTACTGTTCTTCTTGCAGTTGGTACTACTGCTCGTACCTTCGTGTTCCCAATGTACTTAATACGTTCGTACTAGTAGTATAATTTGGGTCAGTCGATGTGTGAAAGAAGTTCGACGGAGCGAAGGAAGAAGACGGCAGAAGAGGTGGAAGAAGCCCTTCTAGATATCCATGTTGCATCAAACGGATCACATGAGTTGACTGACCCAAATTGCTCCTTCAGGTTGCAGGATCCACATGGCATTCAAGGTCTCGAAGGTAGATTCCACGTCCGCACATGGTTTGTGGGCTCGACGCACGCGCGACCGGCTTCCGGCGTGACAGCCACCATGCACGGCTCCTCCGCGCGGGCGGAGACGACAATGACACGCTAGTTCCTCCTCACCGGCGTGCTGGAGCATGCGCTCGTCCTCCTCTTCGTACGCTGCGTGCATAGACGCGGCTCCACCAGCTGCTCGCGTGCTTAGCAGCGCGGCGGCATGGCAAGGAGGGACTGCAGACGACGTGAGCGGGCGAGCCTTCGGCTTGATGGCACAGGGATGGCGGCGACACGGCGGTGATGGGCGAGAAATTGTTGGCCGGAGCAGGCGGGCGCCGGCATGCGCAACGGCGGCGGCGACATATTGATGAGTGCGCGTATGGGAGCTTACTTTAGTTTTATATGAGGTTGGTCAAACTTAAAAGAAAACCGTACTAGTACACGTAAACATTAGACTTAGGCAGCGCTTTTTTTTGAAGTTAGTACCACAGCCACGATACGGAATCCTATGCAAGCGCGTGAACCGCGGCCGCGCGGTCGATCAAACGGTGCGTCACCGTGTCGCGCTCGAAGGACATCCACCGAACCTTTTTGTGTGTGTGAAAACAATCCTCGAATATTACTCAACTTTTTTTCCTGGGAAAGTTCTTGACGCTGCAATATTTCCATATATTTGAATTTAGCTCCAGTTTGTGTTTATTTGGATTTGGACGTTTTAGGTGCGCCCTAGTTTTTTTAATACTTATTTTGTGTGTGTGACTGAGAGAGAACGTGTGTATGTGTCCATATGTGTGTTGTGGCGGAAGGGCAATGTGGAGACGGTGTGCGTGTGATACAGACATAGAGAGGTGTGAATGTGCAAACGATCATGCATGAGTGAGACATAGACAGATGCCGATACGTTGTGTATACATGAGAGAACGGTCTTCTAGTTTACTTGTGTGTGTGTGTGTGTGAGAGAGAGAGAGAGGAGAGAGAGAGGAGCATCCGTAACACAACAACCATCTCTCTCGATTCGTCCGTCCCTCGCACGATCGCATGCAACATATGCATCAACGCGCACATTTTGACACCCTCACTCGGCCCCTGCCCACCTCAAGGCCCGCGCAATCTCTTCGTGAATACCCATTTCTCTCCTTAGGTTTGTTTTCGCTCAATATCTGACACACACACACACACACACACAGCACACACACACGCACGTGCACACACACACACACACGCACACAACACACACACACACACTCCCCCGAGCACACAATTCATCCCCATCCAAGGTTATACGGCGACCACTCTCGCTTGTGCTTCTTTGCACCCCAACATGCACAACACCTCAATCTTCAAAGAGGGCATCGAGCAGATCGAAGACGGCGACCACACCGCGCTAGAGAATGCAGGGTCATTTGGAAGCAAGGTGATGTGACGACGGCTGACTGACTCCTCCCCCACTCTCTCTCTCTCTTGCACAAAATTACCAATCCCTCTCTCCCCCACACAAAATTGTCCATCCCTCAACCCATGAGATCCTTCCCCTCTCGTCCATGTTTTTCCAGCTCTCTCATCAAACATGTTGTCTCTTCTCCTTCCACGTATACAGAATCACGTATATTACATGTCTCCATCTTTCTCACAGACCTAACTTCTTCCTCTCTCTTTCTCTCTCTCTCTCTGTGTGTGTGTCTCGTTAGGTTTGTCTCCTACTCTCTCGTCCACATACATACAATCTTTCCCGCCCTATCTGCTCCATCTTCAAAAGCTCTCTCTGCACGTTTCATTCACACAATGGGATATGTCAAAATGTTGCTTCTATAATGGCTGATGTAGAGTTTTGGTTGTTTTTGTTGCATCCTACAAAGTAATAACTATGAAATGCATTTAGATTCTCATTTGACTGGGATTATGTGAGTTTGAGCATGTTGTGAAGTACTATAGACCTTGTATACATCTTGGGATTCGACAATGATTGTAACTATTGAATTGTATAGACCATTACATTCGAAGTCAATAGCCTAATATATTTATTTCACAATTTCAACAAATGATTAGTTCACTACAAACTAAGAAAACAAATGTGTACTCCCTCCGTTTTTATTTAAGTCCGCGTATTAGCATTGGTCAAAGTCAAGTTTTGTAAACTCTCAGAAAGCTTATAACAAAAAATATTAACATATACAATAACAAATAAATACCATTAGATTCATTATTGAATGTACTTCCACATCATACATATTTGTTATGGTAAATGTTTATATTTTTATATAAACTTGGTCAAACTTTAGGAAGTTTGACTTCGGTCAAACCTAATATGCAGAGTTTACTACTACTACTCGCTAGTTGCTTAGCCGAATCACTCAACACGCCACACGGGGAGTCCAGTGTCACAAAATTTTGAGGTCGGCGGGAAAATCTCCCGCGACCCTGATTCGAGCAGTGGGAAGTTACCATCATAGCCTTCGGAACAGGCCTACGTACGACGCTTGGTAGGGGGCTGTTTTCGTAACTTCAGGTTCACCCTACCCAGCCAGCCCCACCCCGGCACCCAGAGTAGTACACCTGAATACTCCCCATTTTCTATCCCCACCGCAAAATAGACTTCTCCACGGCACCGCAGCCTTCGTGCTCCTCCCCTTTACATCGGCGCACTCGTCCACCGCAGCGCATCTGCCTCATCGACGACCTCGTACGCCGCACTGGAGCCGGTCCACCGTCGTCGTCGTAGACGGAGCCTCTTCCCCGGCATCGTCTTCCACGGTCTCGGATCTGCTTCCCGGAAGCCGACGCCAAGCGCAGAAGTACCACCGTCGTGGACAATGAACTGACTCCCGTTGCCGACCATGACTCACAGAGGCCGCCGCGACCATCGTTCTCCTCCTCGATTGGTAATGTGTGTATTGAATCACTTAGCAGTACATGTGCAGTTCCAATTTTGTTCATACCTACCCTTCAATTTTCCTGGGTGCTATTGTTCCCGTAAAAGTAATTGGTTATAGCCTCCATTGTCCAACAGAATATCAGCTTGTAATTGTGCGTCGCTCCTGTATCGCGCTGTGCTTGGGTAGGTTTTTCATCTGCAACCAGCAGTGTGGCAAATGATGGAAAGGTTTTTAGAACTAGCAAGATGCCCATGCGTTGCACGCATCAAGATGCATTTGTATGAGTAGTTTATCTTGTGGGAGAAAAGGATGAACGAGGGAAGGCCTTATTTGCAAATCTGGAGAGGGTATGGGTATCTTTTTGCAAAATTCCCATTTGTTTCCTTCCTATCTGTCAGATATAAATCGGACGGCCTATATTGCAAGAAAAAAAGTATAGATAAAAAAAGTAGACAGTAAAGGAAGTAGAGATAAATATTAAATATTAAATATAAAATAAATATAACCGTAGAGAAGAGAGTAGAGATAGCAGAGACGTCAGGAAAGGATCGCGCGCGCGGGGGAAAAAGCGGCCGGGCGTGCGCTAGTTTTGGCGTGCGGCGTCCGGCGCGCTTTATAAAATCCAACGCCCTCCCACCGCTCTGTGCCTTGCCACCGCTCTGTGCCTCACCACCGCTCTCTCCCCGCTCTTTTTTGCCTCGCCGCCACTGCGCCACCATGCCGCCGCGTCGCCGAGAAACTTCGGGATACCGCGGCGTCCGCGTGCACCCATCTGACGGCTTCTCCGCTGAGATCTGGTTCCGTGGGATGCGCCTCGGCCTCGGCAATTTCGACACCACCACCGAGGCCGCCCGCGCGTTTAACGCGGCGGCGTGGCGCCTCCGGTGGACTCATAGAACATTGAACTTCCCCAACGTGCCGACGCGGGAGCGGGCGCAGGAGCTCGCGCCTCTGCCGCGGCTTAGCACCGACGAGGACTGTCACGACAACCGGAGGCGGGAGCACCGTCTCGGCATCGCCGAGATGGACGAGGAAGCCATTGCACTATGGCGCCAACACTTCCCATAGGACATCATCAACGAGTGCGAGTTCTACACGCAAAGGAGGGCGGAGAGGGATAAGAGGAGGGCGAAGCGAGCCGCCTATCGTGAGGACAAGCGTAGGCAAAAAGCGGACGCTCAATTCAACATGAGGCTAGGAGCAACGTCACCCTGGGAATCCGACGACGACCGGTATCTTCACGCCTACAGTCAGACGTCGGAGGAGGACATCACCGAGGAGCAGTCGGACGACGAGGAGTAGTTGAATTATCTTTTTTGTATCTATCTATGCTGAGAACTATCCTCTACTCTCTAGTATCTACTTCTCGATCTCAGCACTGTAAACGCTTTTTTAAAGCGTCACACGTTCGATTCTGTTGGAGATGCTCTAACATGGCAGACGAGTGCTTTAATGTTGCCCACAAGATGCGCAAGTATTACTAGTAGTATTTTTCTTGCCATGTTGAGATTTTGAAACCACGAGTGTGAACATGCAGAGGAGCAATGAAGGCCAAACACGGGATATTTGGGACATCTTCAAGGAGCGTGGCAAGTTAAAGAGGAGCTGCACCGAACCTGTAAAACGAGCTTTGGTAAGTAACAACCTTTCAATTACTTTCCTTTAGCCTCGTGTTCTTCGATGTGTATATGTTGTAGTTTCTGTTTCTCTTAAGCGTGGTGTTCTTCGATGTGTAATAAGAAGAGTCTTAATCGTCCTAATGCTTTCGTTTTTAACTTGATGTAGGAAGTGGGTGTTCTCACCGTGTAGTCTGTTTTTATATTTCTTTTCCTTTTGAATTCACTTCTCCGAGTTCTGTTTATCTGGCTTCTACTAAATGGATCTAGGTTTCTCTGAGTATTGATCTAAAAAAGAAGTAACTTCATGTCAGGATGCAGTTCCTGCGAGGAGGGAAGTATGGTCAACCTCGAGATCATGTTTCCAAAATGAGGCTGGATTACACACAAGGTGCCAGTTCCCTAATGATGCTGGATTAGACACAAGGTGCAAATTCCCAGATGATGCTGGATTACACACAAGCCAGGTGGAGTCGTCAGCTGTTCGTGTCCTCGTGGCATTAGTAAAGGCTGAAAGAAAGCGTGCAGCAGCCCTTGAGAATGTAGCTGAGTTCCTGAAGAAGCGAAAAGAGCAATCAGATGCTCTCTTCACCCAAGCCAAAGAAGAGATGGAAGAAGCCAGAAATAAGCTAGCAGAGGCAGAGCAGGCTAGGCGTCTCCTGCTATCTAAAACTGTTGTCAATACAAAATTTCCTTCATAATAGCTAGGTTCAAATGTTTATCCAGTCAGCATGCCTGTTGTGATGTCTGTGCATCTACTGATGTGGCACAAAATGTTTTTTTCGGGTCATGTAATAACAGCAATTACTTTCCAAACAATAACAGACGAAGCATTGGACATGGTATAGTTCACGCGCAAGCCCGACATTCCAAGTCCAACTTCCACATCAAACTCATGTTCACAGATATCTGCACATTCATACATAATGTCCACAACCATGATTCACTTCAAAGCCAAAAAAATGTGAGGAGAGTTATAAATAAAGAAAAACCTCTACTAGTTCCTGCTACCAGTGCGAGCACAACAAGTCAAGACCATGCGTAAATTAATTATATTTTAGTCATTTTTGTGTTCTAAAATGCCTGCCGGCTCGCGGAAGGACGTGTTGCCGGCACACGCGCGGATTCAATGAAGGCAGGCGGGGCAGTCTTAAGCTGGTTGCACGCGGCGAGGAGGCGTGCTCAGCCGGGCCTGCAGCGAGTGCGGCCCTCTTGGCCGGCGCGCCGGTTCAATGCCTGCGCTATGAGAGGTCGCGTCCGTGTCAGAGCAATCACTCCCTCCAGTCCTTTTTTGTTTGGGTATAACAAAATCTCGTTTTCCATTCACATTTTACAAGTAAAATTCGTGGACAAACTTTGACCCAAAGTACGATGGGGACTAGTAAACCAGAATGGAGGTAGTAGTTTTTTTAATCAAAGAAGGGTTTCCCCTTCCGATTACTGAAAACCAGCATCTAAATCTAAACCATAGTATTTGCCCTAGAACTACCAGGTTCAACATCTCGTAACATAAACCCATACAACCATACGCCAAGGAGGTACGTAGTACTATGAATTCCATTTTCGCTCCATACCAATCGTTCTAAAAACTACTTACTACTTATAACGTGCCATTTAAAATCGGAACTCTTAACCCCGCTAAAAAACGATATTTTAAACGTGGCTACTCGGTCTGTGGCAACTGGCGAGCCACCGCGCTCCAAGTCGTTCACCTGTGGTCCCGACCATCAACTCCTACAAAGGTGCTCCACCACGTACCCGGTACCCGCGAATGCAGCAATCATGCACCTAGGGTTTTAGGGTTTATTTGTTAACGTCGCCTTTACGTAACACTCATGTGTGCGAGACAGCGAGAGGCCGACTGCGTGCGTGCGCCTCTTCTCTTCGTATATGTACTCCACCGTTTGTCTGGTGTCCAAAAAATTATAATAACTACTAGCAATGTGCCAATGCGTTGCCACACGATCAAAGTAGATTAATACATATTCACCGATTTGATAGAAAAAAAGTCTAGTTTTGAAATACGTATATCACTAAAAATATGTTATGTTTCACTCAAAATATATTCCTTTGGCGGTTTTGATGAGATAAGGGAGGCATGTTGTTGGTTTCAAGATTCGAGAAGTGGTATATGTCTAATTTCTACTCTTACTAGCAAGATGCCCGTGCGTTGCACGGAACATCAAAATCTCGTGGGAGAAAAGGATGAACGAGGGAAGGCCTTATCTGCAAATGTGGTGAAGAGTGTGGGTAAATTGCCATATTTTCCTTCCTATCCGTCAGATATAAATCGGACGACCTACATTGCAGGATGGCAGGCCCACCATCATCACCAACTCTATTTTTTATCCCTACTCTTATAAAAAGCATTGTCGGTGATGATCGTGTGCCTGCCATCCTGCAATATAGGTCGTCCGATCTATATCTGACGGATAGGAAGGAAACTATGGCAATTTTGCAAAAAGATACCCACACCCCTCTCCATATTTGCAAATAAGGTCTTCCCTCGTTCATCCTTTTCCCCCACAAGATAAACTACTCATACAAATGCATCTTGATGTTCCGTGCAACGCATGGCATCTTGCTAGTTGTTGCAAAAAGCCCATGTGTGTGTGAGAGAGAGGGAGAGTGGAGGAGGACGGAGTGCATGTGTGACAAAGACACAAGTAGTGTGTGTGCGATAGGTATCAGCTTAAAATGAGGCGATAGTGTGTGTGTGCACGATCGAGAGGGCGTGTCTCAAGAAGGGAAGAAAAAGCTACATAGATACAAGGAGCGAGAGAGAGACATGTATGCGATGGTGGAAGCATGAGTGTGCGGGTGTATAAACCTATCTAGAGGCTAGCTAGTCGATAAATGCTTGTGAGAGAAATACGAGTCGGGGTGCGAAAGCGAGAGTTTTGTGTGTGTGTGTGTGAGAGAGACGGTAGTCGGGAAGGGGGGGTGGAAGCAGGAGTTGTGTGTGTGTGTGTCTGTGTGAGAGAGAGAGGAGACGGTAGTCGGGGTTGTCTGATCGGTGTCAGTCTGGGATGGAGACGAAAAGGAGACCGCAACAAATGTTGTGTCTACAGGCGCGAGAGAGAGAGTAATTTTAGTGGTATGAGTCATATGTAGAGACATATAGGGTGTGTGAGAGAATCCCATAGAGAGAAACACAAAGTGAAAGACGAGTGGAGACTGTATGTGTGGCGGTGAAAAAGAAAGCTTAGGTACCAAGTGATACCAGAGAACAGTAGAGACGTGAGAGATAATGAAAACCGTGTAATGTATAATGATAGGGAGAGTGTGGCACTTCTCAAGGGAGACGTCGAGAGACCATGTTTGCGAGGATAGGAGAAACATGAAGTGAGCGTGTGGGTGAGCTAGAGAAAAGAGAGTGATGGCTACCTGAAGGAGCATGCATGCGAGAGACATGGGCGTGAAAGGAGTGAACAAAAAAGGGATTCAAATATTTGAATTCGAGATGATGATACATGTAATCCATACTCGAACCAAAATTGATCTATCAAACATGCATACTGATATGAATTCACGCACATCTATGTTATTTAATATGTAGATATTACTGATCCATACATTTTAGTAGAACATAATTTGGTTAAATTTTTTTGAATTCAACCTTAAGATTTCGAGATCGTTGTATTTGTAAATCATATTATACATATAAAGGAGCAGAATTCTTTGTTGTGCTTTTGAAAGTATATATGTAAAAAATGATGTATATAGAATGTAATTCCAATTGAAAATGGATCCCGCCCGAAAAAATAGTAGAATACAAACGGGATTCGAATTGAGTTGGCACGGTAAACGTGCACTGTTCAAAATTCCGCCGCCATCGTCTACCGTCCTAGATCTACTTCCACGCCATCGACAGCCATCGCTACCGCAACACCGTCAAATTCTCACCAGATGCGTACACGGAGCCGCACCAAAGGCGGTACTCTTTCATATCAGCTCAACTTATTTATCACAGCAAGAAAATGGATCGCCACTGCTTTACTCTGATTTCTTGTCTTGGTTGCAAAGTTGCCTTTGTCGGGTTTGCACCTTCAGATCCACCATGGCACGCTCAACACTATACTCCCAATGCTTATGGTTTCCCCTTTTATATTCCACACTAGTTAAATCACAGTAGACTAAATTTCAAAATTGGGTTAGTCGATTTTTCAGAGCTCGCTGGAGTTCGCCGGTGCGATCCAAGGGGCTCGGGTGGTTGTGGGCCTCGCCGAACGAAGAAAACTCAACGCGGGTGGGGGGTGGGGGTGGCGGTGGAACACAGGTGGTGGGGGCCGGTGGTCCGGCCGGCGGCCCATGCGGTGTTCTGTATGGGAAGAATCACAGACGAGGAAGAAGAAGGGTTAGGAGACGTAGGATCTTCATCCAACCGCCTGAAATGGTCAAGAGACAGCTGGGAGTTGCATTCTTAATGCGCTCTGGTTCATCATGTGTGGGCACTGCGCAACCAACATTTTATTATCCAAAAATCTGCTTGCTCTTCTTTACCATGTTTGATAGAGCTGTGACACAAAACGTAGGACCGACTCCAGCAGACTGTACCCATACTTCACTGGCCACACCACTAGCCCCACCACACATGACCCGCACTCCAACAAAAGGTATACCGATTTCATTTGCCATAGCACCAGCTGTACCACAGAAAAATCCCACTCCAGCAAAAAGTACAGCAAGTCCACCGGCCGAAGACCTATCCCAACTGCAGAGACTGCCAATTCCTGCAGATTGGAACCCCATTCCATTTATTCCCAGTTTAAAATACAATGCTTTCAATGTTGTTAGGGACTACGTGCATATATTCCCATCATGGGAAGATTATTGTGAAGACAAACACCATTTTCACATCTTCCTGTCCAACTTACGTGTAAGTGCTATTATTCATGGTTATTATTTTCCTATTTTCTGCTGATTGAACACATCAATGATTTACATTACATTGTTGTAACTAGGCGAGGGTCAATCTGGATAGACATGACGAGGAAAGCTTGCTTGTGCTTTCAAGGAAGCATTGCAGAAGTATCGGTGTTACCTGGGGAAATCACTCTTTGGTGGCAAATCTATAAACGAATTTCCGGTGAAGTCTCCTGTGCTAAATTTAGAAGACATTGAATGGAAAAACATTTTTATGCACTGGTCTCGTTCCCAGGATGAGGTACTGTCTATGAAATCACATGACAATTTGAACTTCTACTTTTCCGCATGTGCCTTACGGATCTTGTTTGCAGGAAATCTGCTCGAAGAAGAATTCCGGTTTGAAAAGAACGACAGGATATCGCAAATATACTGCCTGCTACTTTGCTCTTGTTAGTACCTGTTGTCCTGTATCACTGTACTTGCATACATACCTGGTTCATTATGTGACAGCAGTATGCATGATAGCTTGCTTATCAATTGTTCGCTCCAAATTCTTTAGTATCCAATGCCAATGTTTTTTTAGCTCTGCATTGTTCTTGTAAGTACATGCTGTCCTTTATCAGTGTACTTATAATGACAGGTAGTTGTTCATGTACCATCACTCTGCAGCTTAATTTCCTTTGCCCTCCATTTTCTACACATCAGATCTATATTTACTCTTACCATAAGGTTGGTACTGAAGAAGTTTAGCTGTGCATTGCTCTTGGTTGTACCTTTTGCCTGTATCGCTGCACTTACATTTATAGCTACTTGGTTATGTAGCATCACTCTTCATCTTATCATAAATATTCTCCATTTTTTCGTATATTATCACATCTATATTTACTCTTAACAAAATGTAGAATAAAGGCAATGCTTATGAAGAAGATTCTATGGTAAACTTCTTGAATTGCCCCCCATCAGCATGGACAAGGCCTTTATAGAGCCCGTCTTCACCAATAATGTAAGTTTTCCATCTCAAGCCTTCAAACTTTGTTGTATATATTTGGTTAGGCATGACTGCAACAACTGTTTATTTTTGGTGTTTGCATCAAATTGCATGTTTAAAGTTTATTATGTACTCCCTCCGTTCCAAAATAGATGACCCAATTTTGTACTGAAGTTAGTATAAAGTTGGGTCATCTATTTTAGAACGGAGGGAGTAGTTCATAAACAAAAGTTTGTCCTTTCTCAATTTAAGTTTTCAGTTGTACAACCAAGTTCCTTATTCATACCATGTAAATTAAAGTATACAGAGCAAGTGATCTTCTTTTGCACTGCATGTATGCTTCTGTTCTTCATCCGTAATCCAGTGGTGTGGTGAACCTACCCACTACAGCACAATGTCATATTCTGCAATGTCTTAACTATGAACAATGTCATATCATTCTACTACTCCCTTCGTCCGAAAATACTTGTCATTGAAATGGATGTATCCAGATGTATTTTAGTTCTATACACATCCATTTTGATGACAAGTAATTTTGGATGGAGGGAGTATTATTTAAACCTTCTCTTTATTTGCCAATCTGAAAATGGGATAAATTGACATCACACTAACCATTGATACTTATGAGTTCTTGATCTGTAATCCAGTGGAGTCGTGAAGCTGCCAACTCCTTCACAATGTCATTTCCTACCATGTCTTGACCTGAACAATACCATATTGTGTTAATGCAATTTTAAACTGTGTCACTTTATTCGTCAGTAAGAAATGTGATGAATTGTCAGCAATGATACTTTTATGTGCAAAACCTGTCATCTGTCTGCTTGTTTATCTTTCAGAGTGAGGAAGATTTAAGTGTTGAACAAGCGCAGTCTCATAATCTTGCTCAGCTGCTTGCGCTGCAGCTCCCCAGCAGGGCTAACCTTTCTTGAACTCTATTGAAGTGCTGTCGGTTTTGTATATTATTTTGTCGGCGTGTTTATTTGCACCGGTGGCGATCTTTGATGCCCAGTGTATGTAATCTGCTGTCCGCTTGTGCTTTATTATCATAGTGGCGAACTTTGATGCCCAGTGGATGTAATATGCTATAATTTCTTTATTATATAGTCTAGGTTTTTTTCTTATTCACGATACTGCAGTTATTTTACTGTCTTCACAGTAAACCGGCCAAACCATAAAATTATGGTACATAATCGGGCCATCATGAATCACGATGTAGGTTGGGCCTGAAACGTGCCGAACAGCTAACGAGCCGGCAGCAGCCCGAAATGATCCCCTCCCATGATTGTGCGAATCAAATCACGGGCTTTTAACAGGCCAAAATTGTCTCGGTCGTTGTTTGGCCCAATCAGATATCGGCTGCGAGCAGGCCGGATGCAAACCGGGCCGTAGTTAGGCCCAACTATATGATGGGCATTTAATAGGCCGAAATTAATATAGGGCCGAAATGTTAAACGGGTCCTTAAGAGGCCAAAACTAATGTCAGGCCGAATTACTAAGTGGGCTTCTAGCAAGTGGGCCCAAAAGCATAGTGTCCAGTTGACGGGCCGAATCTGATATGGGCCATAATTGAGCCCATAGCCTCTTAAAGGGCCGTACCTGATCTGGGCCGTAATTTGGCCCAGAACGTGGTAGGCTTTTAACGGGCCGGATCTCATATGGGCCACTATTAGGCCCAAACCGTGGCAGGCCATTAATGGGCCTGATCAAATATGGGCCGACATTTGGCCCAAAACATGGCAGCCAGTTCATGGGCCGACCTACTAGGGAACTCAAATTCTTGTGGGCCTACAGCTGGGCCGGCCCGTTAATGTCGACGAAATCTCATGGGCCTTTAGCCGGGCCGGCCCATTATGATCCACAAGAATCTTGTGGGCCTTTACCTGGGCCGACCCATTATGACAAACAAAAATCTTGTGGGCCTTTACTTGGGCCGGCCCATTATGGCCCGCGAAATCTTGTGGGCCGTTAGCTGGGCCAGCCCATTATGGCCCGCAAAATCTCGTGGGCCTTTAGCTGGGCCGGCCCATTATGGTCCGCAAAATCTTGTGGGCCTTTAGTTGGGCCAGCCCATTTAAACTTGAGGGCCGGTCCACGTGTCAACATATCATAGGCGCGTCTCGCCCATTGGATGAGTGACACCTGTGCCAGCGCGGACCTGACACGTGTCTCCTCCAGCCAATGATGATTTTACACGTGTAAAATCCCCATTGGTTGGGGCTGTTAACGGGTTATCGGATCCAAAACCCGACCCAATAGCTTAACAACGTTCCGTTACGGTGGATGCCACGTGTCGGTCACCCTTGACGAAAGCACTTCTGTGACGCGCGATTTATCGTCATGGAAGTGGACATTTCCGTGATGATAATTTTGGTAATGTCATGGAACACTTCTACGACAACACAGGTATGACTATCTTGATTCTGTCATAAATTTGTCATGGATGTACATGCATGACAAAAAACGCGACCTACTGTGACAAATACGTATCATCACGGAGGTGTATTTTTTTGTAGTGTAGGTATGTACACATGGTAAGCATTACAGGATTTCACTACTTCCAAATATAGAGTTCTCCATATGCACATTTACTTACCTAATGTATGGTTAGATGAAACCAACAGTGTGGTGCATGTTTCTACATCATGAAAATGAGGAAACTAACATGGCCATTGATACACATGTTGGGATCTACGGTAGGGTGCGTCGACTGCAAATTAAAATTTCCTACGCATAGAACAACCAAGAACATGGTACGGGAGATGGATCACAGTTCGTTACCACTAGACGCGCAGTGCCGTGCAGCGAAAGAAGAGTTGGGGTAGCGCGTTCGCGTGGTTCGTCTCCTCCTCGTCCGATCTCCCTCGAACAGCCGGTCGTCCGATCCCACGTACAAGTTCGCCGGAGCGGCACAAGTGCACCGCCTCTAACGGTATCCACGCGTGCACGAGGAACACCGTGTGGCAGACTGCTAGGTCCGATCACACAGTCGGCGGCGATTGGAGGTGTCTATTCACAACACATGCAAACCCTAGTCGCTGCGCCGAAGCGATCAACCACATAAGTGCGCCGCACCTCCACCTTATATAGGCGTCCGTCGCGGGCTCAACACCTGGGCCTCGCACGGACCCTAAAGCCCACAAGTCTACTCGGCCACAATCCGAATACAACTCGGATCACATCCGACCAGTGTCTTCGGATCCGACCTCGTACGTTCCTTCCCTTAAGCGCGCGACCCCTTAGGTTCAAGTCAGCTTGGTCGCAGTTCGGATCACCTCCGACCTGCACGGTTGGTAGCAGCCTCTAGCAAGGCATGCCGACCACTAAGCAGACTATGAAGCTGGTTAGGCGAACCTGTACAACGTGTCACACTTCTATTCCCTTTGCCTCATCATATATGTTGTCGGGCTCAAGGCGAGACTGTCATCCTTGTGCTAGCCCGACCTCTTTCTCGTTCCAGTGATATCGACCACTACCTGGATTATCTCATAATCCTTGTCGCATGGCCATGCTTATCCTGGTCGGATCACACGAGGGGCCCAGAGTATATCTCTCCTGATCGGAGGGGCAAATCCCATCTTGCTTGACCATGTCTCGTAGCATGGGACTGGACATATCCGAAACCTACCTCTGTAACTACCCAGTCACGGAGTAGCATTTGGTCGGCCCAAAGCAAGTCTGTCACCATCTCGAGTACATGCGTCAGCTCAGGTCTTAGGACATAGAACATATGTTGTACTAGAGACTCACAAATGACATATCGCTGCATCTCATAGTTGGGCCTGTCCGACTCGGACCTTATCTCGACTCGGATCCGACTACATCGAATCCGACCAGACCTTTCCAAGTCCATATTATCCGGTTAGCATCCAATGCTCCATGGCTAGTGAGACCAAGCCATCGACCGTGTCATATGCTAGTCTAGTCGGCTGCGCGTCCACACAGCCCTTTCGACTAGGGACCTTTTAGCACAGTCATCATACAATGCATAGTCCCACAAACAAGTCACGTACTTGCTGATACACATCATTGATAATGTACAAGGACTATCTTTATTCATAAACACATAGGAAATATCATCATACATGATTGCCTCTAGGGCATATCTCCAACAACACACTCATATTTAGTAGTAGTATATAGATTACTGTAAAATAAGGAGAATATCCATATATTCCTAACCGTTTGATTATTCAGGGGTACAAATTGGATGTAATGACATGGTCACAATCACATGAATTAACTCGTTCCAAATATAGCTGATTTACGACATCTCTAATACATTGCCATAGTTCTACTCAAATTCTGCTCAAACATGGATATGCCAATCATCACAAAAAGTTCAAACAATGTCATGGCGTCATCATTAACATGAGATGTAAACAACTTACACGCGCCGTCCCAGCAATACGTGGTACCATCTGCTTTGTCGGTCGCGTAGATGATGCCATTGTGTTCAATAGCATCACAGAAGTGTGTATCAGCTTTGATGATGATCCACTGTGAGCTGAGTTGTCTCCAGCTAAAGAAGGCACCGGCGTAAAGATAGACGAGTCCACGGTCAAACAAGGCAATTAGCTTGAAGTCTGCGTAATTCGCATGTCGTGTGGGCACTTGGCAGATTACAATCTTCTGCAAAACAAGGTCCGTCCAAATGACGTGATAATCTAGATGACTTGGACCGCGATGGTAAAACTCTATATAATCCAACGAAGGAAGGATAATCTCATGGGAGGTCTTGAAGTTCACGAGCACCAACTTTTTACCGTCTTCTCTGAAGGCAGCCATCCAGTGGGAGTTCATGCCGACCCAGTACATACCTGCCAAGAAGTTTCGGGCGATGGTGATCGGATCAAAATCGAGGGAAATGATGTACGGCGACCCACTACATACCTGCAAAGAAGTTTCGGCTAATGGAGATCGGATTGAAGTCGAGGGGCATCATGTATGCCTCCGTATCATGGTGAGCCAATCTCGCAAGACCAGGTAGCAGCAAGCAGGGTGTCTTGAAAAGCTTAGGCCTCGCTTCGGTGATGGCCGTGTGCATGTCCCTCGAGCATGCAGCTAGCCGTAGGGCGCTCAACATATCCATACACGAACAACATAGGTTGTCACTGGGGAGATTTCTCCAATCGCGGCTCATATGGATGCTGCGCGGCTCGCGTTCGGCCATGGTGGAGTTTGGAAGGTGGGGTTTTTTGGGGGCTTGATTTAGGGGGAGAAGGCTGTCGGTGCTGGAGCGGCTAGCGAGGGAATAGTGGTACTGGGGGAGGCGAGCGAGGCGACGGTACACGGGGGCACAGTGAGATGGAGGCGGAGACAGAGATGGAGATGGAGTGGTGCTATGGGAGGGGAGAGGGAGACGAGGCGAGGCATGCCAATGTGCTGTACAGCGGCGGTGACAGACTGCATAGTGCACAGGGTGAGGCTGACTTTGGTAACCCGAACACGCACTTCACTGTGAGGACCGGATGAATAGTTTTTGACCATCAAGTGTACCACAGTTGTACTACTACTACTACTACTACTAGTAGGAACATGAGTACTCCAGTATTGTATAGCGGAAATAGGTCTCCCATGCTAGCATGCCTGTTCACTTCATCCTCCAGGTATCATCCATATTGCGAGCAGAATCAAATTCTCGTGCATGCGGAAGCGCAAAGATGGGCCTTTGATGAGGATAACCGTGTACTCCCTCCGTCTAAGTGAGCGCAACCTAAGTGGCTGTAGATTGGACGAGAAAGAGCAACGGGACGAGCAAAACTTCCAACCACGGCACTGTCACAAATGGAAGCAAAATTAGCAATTAATACGTAGTTATAAGGATACCTTTTCAGCTCTCCAAGCATCAACGCCCTGCCGAGATGCATGCAGTGGTCATTCTGGTGCATCAAGGACGGCATGTAGAGCGTTCCACACTTGAGAAGAGGAAAAATGGGAAGGTAGAACGCGGCAGCAGAGGAACAAAACGCTGGCTAACGAGGCTGGGAGGGTATCGAGCAGGAAGTTAATGCTCCACGCCTAAAGGTTTTGGAAAAACCTGATTTTCATAAGGTGACTTACTCACCTAGATGGAGGGAGTATTACTTAACCAGAGAATGTTGTGTCTCCCACTCACGCGCCAATATCCATCTGAACCAGCTACGACACATTTTTTATCTGTTTACATAGGTCCCACCTATCAGGAAGGATGGGCACGTACACGAACAGGTACGACTCCTCAGTCTACCCGCATAGCCTTTTCGTTTAGTCTACCTAGCCATCTAATCAACTGCCTGCATGCCACTTCTCCCATTTACTTCTCCATCGGGAACCAATTTTCCTCGGCTTCTTCACCTCCCCTTCGTCTTCATTTGCATCCAAACCCCACTGCGTTCACATTGTTTTAACCTATTTAAATAATCATCTACTACTTCAGTTAGACTAGCCATCTAATCCTAATTCTCCAAACCATAACCCTCCGTTCCAGCGGTTCCAAATGGCGAAAGAGATCGAGATGCAGGTTTTTAGCGTCCAACATGTCCTCGTCGAAGGCTCGTTCAGCATAGTTGCCACCGTCACCGTCCACCCAAGGGTTGTTCGGCAGTGGATCAACAATGTATCCAACTCCCTCGAAAAGGTAGAGATGAGGGTCATCGGTCTCGACGCAGAGTACACAGAGCGTGCCTCTAGGAAGATCCAACGCGCCGCCGTCCTTCAGCTGTGCCTCGAAGATGATGTTTTGGTGTACCACATCATACAGCGCCCTCCATACCAGGTGAGCTTCACGATTTCTTGTCTCGGGAGGACGTATACTTCTGTGGGGCAGCCATCAAAGGGGACAAACAGAAGCTGGAGCCGTACAACCTTGATTTGAAAAGCATCGCTGACCTACAAACCAGAATCAAAATTCCGGTAGAAGATTGTGATAAACAGACACCATCCCTATTCGACGCAAAAATTTTTGTGCTCGGTACAAATCTTTAGAAGGGTGACGAGACGGTGGCATTAAGGTCGTCTGGATGGGAGAATTATCCCTTGACGTACGAGTGGATAAAATATCCTGCCTCTCGGTGCCCGTGTGAGTTTCGAGATAGCTGCAAGGACCAAAGAGCTTGTTGCGAAGCCGTCTCCCACAGAAAATGAGAACAGGAAGAAGAAGAAGAAGAAGAAGAAGAAGAAGAAGAAGAAGAAGAAGAAAAGGCTGCACCAGCAGGAGGGCATTATGGATGGATGAACTATTTCCTCTCTTGTGAAAAAATTATTCCCTCTCGGTGTATATTGATATAGATGGACTATTTCGATGGTGTGCATGTCTTTGGAACAAAGTAGTAGTGCGGGTCCGCTTGACTATAAGGAATTATTTATCCGCATATATAGCTTTCTCTACTACTCCTTCTAGTGATTGGTATGCAATGCATGTGTCCGTAGACATGACAACTTGTCCATGGAAGTTGAACTACGACGACCATCACGTTTCATCCACTGCCACTCGCGATTCCCACGACACCGCTCCAACCCACGGCACCACGTCCCCCGACGTGCGCCTCACCCCTCTCGGCCGCACCGCCCCTCTACCTTTGTGTGCATGACATGTGGGCCACCTAAAATGCGGCGAGCATCAAGTTTCTACCACAGCCACACATGATTCCCACGATGCCGCTCGAACCCATGACACCACACGTCCCCCGACCTGCGGCTCACCCCTCTCGGCCCCACTGCCCCTCTCACTTTGGGAGCATTACATGTGGACCAGTCACCTATCGGGTCCACATGTTATTGACTCAAAGGCAGGTGTAGTAAGGCGTTGAAGCTCAGTCCCGACGGCCCCGAGAGGGAAATGTAACTCCTGCGCCAGGCCTTGTGGTGCTACCGCTTCACGAACTCATGCCAAATCGAGATTTTTTCTTTACTATACATGCACACAATGATTTAATGGACATTGTAATCTCAACATGTGATGGGGAGCTCTAAATTTGAATTTGAAACTTATAAAACAAAAATATTCAAAACAAATAAACTGGGAGAGAGGGATTATATCATAGGATGTGTCCCATACGAAATAAGTCCCCTGGTTTGTTACTGTGAAGATGCGGTTAGAAAGAAGCACAGCGTCTTCATACTCGTACGGCAACAAATCAGCCGCAGACAGCATGGTCCGCCTTTGACCGCCATGTGCAAGGTTTGTGCTATCTTGTTCAATCTCACCGTGGTTCCATCGTACCAATTCATGCGGTGGCCCATTGCATGGCTGATCCCAATGTTGGACAAAGGTTCTACGGGAACGGTGTCACCGTTTTAAATGTTGTGCAAATTGATGTTGGTACCCTCCCGTACATATGCAAGCCAATCTCCACTCGCACCGGGCCTAACCTGTGAAACAGTGGGCAGGAGGAGAATTAGGAAATGGACACGGAAGTAGTCTTTAGAATGCATTTACTACGTGATCAAACTCATCTTACCTGCTCATCGGAGGAAATCCGAGTGCCCCTCAACGCCGGCATCTAAAGGGGCGTCAACTTGCAACTACGGCCACGCCGCGCTAGAGAGACCCCCAAGGAAACATCCTCGTGCCTTCCACGGAACATCAAGATGCATTTGTATGAGTAGTTTATATTGTGAGGGAAAAGGATGAAAGAGGGAAGGCCTCTAGAGATAGAGATAGACACTACTACTACCAATGTGCTGGCCCGTGCGTTGCAATGGATCCAAAGTAGTAGAATAATACTTGTTCACATGCATGAAATATAAACACTCTAGTTCTGATATACATGTGTCAGCAGACATGACAACTTGTCCATGGAAGTTAAACCACGGCGACCATCACATTTCTTGTTTCTACCACTGCCACACCCACACGCAACTCCCACGACGCTGCTCCAACCCACGACACGATGTCCCCAACGTGGACATGGATCCTATGACGTGGCTATCACTGCCTTGCCCTACCTTTCCTTCGCTAACAGGTGGGACCCACACTTGGGGGTCCCACATGTCAGTGACAGAATGGTAGGATTGTTCGCATCAGGGGATCCTCATCCCCCCGACGTGCGCCTCATCCCTCTCAGCCCCATCGCTCATCTGCCTTTGTGTGCATGACATGCGGGCCAGCTAAACTGTGGCGACCATCAACTTTCTACCACATACACACCCGATTGGACGTGGTTTGCCTGCTCCGCTGCTGTGCTCTGATCTGTACTCCCGCACCATCGAATTTTCATCCAGCGGCTGTGACACATTTCATCCCGGGCATCAATCCTCAGCTGGAGTACTTCTGTACTACAGGTAGTACCCGCCGCTATGGCCATCTACGCCTCGTAACGCCCCGATGCCCAGCTATGGCACCCTCGCCATGGCCACGCCACCACCGGCCGGTTCATCTCGAACGAGTGAGTCGCGAACCACGCCACCACCATGAGAATGACATGTGGGCCAGCCGCATTTAAGGTACGCATGTCATTGACTCATAGACCGGGCACTAAGCCACTGAAGTTCGGTCCCGTGGGTGCCGTGAGGGAAATGTAACTCCTGCGGCAGACCTTGTGGTGCTCCCCCAAAATCGGAATTTGTTTCTTACTACTACCAACTAGTACTAGTAAGGTACACGTGCATTGCACGTATGAGATTCTGGTGGTTTGTGCATTATGCTTCTACATGTGGAGTTTTTTAGATTCTACATGTGGCAAAATCTGGTGGAATGTAGATCATATCCAACAACAAGTAGTGCTCGGATTTGCCATCTTTGCACCGTCAGATTGGCTTCATCCAACGACCAACTTTCAAAGTTATTCACACACTATATAGGGGTATAGATATAGATATAGATGTTTGGTTTGCAGCCTAAGGTTGCCACGCCTAAGCTTAGGCGTGCCACAATATCTTAGGCATGTGTTTGGTTCATTCCTACACTTGTGGCTTGCCACACTTTTCTAGCTACATGGTACACATGTCATAGACTCAACTTCTTACCAAATCTTGCCACACTTGTGGTGCCCATTTTGTTAGCCACATTTTTGTGGTAGACACATGGGTTGTTTGGTTTTAGGCCTAGCAATGCCACACTTTATCATACAATGTTGTGAAACTTGCCTAAGGTTAGGGGCTGTTTGGTTAGTAGGGCTATTTGAATTGTGACTATATTTGCCATATATTGCCAAATGATTTTTGCCACACTTGCCTTAGTTGAGTTGCTTTGTTAGCCACACTTTGGCTTGCCTAAGGGAATCTTGCCACACTTTTTGATGAACTAATCTTAGGCAATCTTGGCAAAAATGTGTGGCAAAGTGTGGCAATGCTAGGCCTAGAACCAAACAGCCCCTTTGTGTCTATGACATGTGGGGCTCACTGCTCATAAAAAAAATCTTTGCCTTAGGTGTGGCTAGAACAAAACACCTACCTAACTTGGTCAAACTTGCCTAAGGTTAGGTGTGGCAAGGTGTGGTTAGGAACCAAACAGCCACTAAGATTGCCAAAGATTGCCACACGTAAGGTTAGGCAAGTTTGACTAACTTAGGTGAGTGTTTGGTTCAAGCCACACCTTACGCAAGCCACACTAAGGCCCCACATGACATACACACAAAAAATGTGGCAAGATTCCCTTAGGCTTGCCAACTTGTAGCTCTCATTTTGAAGAACTAATAACTTTGCCTAAGCTTAGTTGTGGCAAAGTTAGTCATGAATTAAGTTCAACCATGGAGTCTTCTAGATTATACATGTTTCAGAATCTGGTGGATGATATCCAACGGCCAGTAGTGCTCGGATTTTCCATCTTTGTACCATTAGATTGGCTTCATCCAATGTCCAACTTTCAAAGTTTTTCACACACTATATAGGGGGTATAGATATAAATGTGCCGGTCCATTGCAATGGATCCAAAGTATATCTATTTAGTGGAGTGCACTCTAAAGACATTATCTATTTATTTTACTCTAACCTTTCATAGCCATGCAACCAAGCAACATAAGCTTCATGGGTGCCCCCCACATCATATTATTCATACTACATTGACTGAAAAAAGATAAATCACCCAAAACAAGATCTTCCCGTTTTTTGTTCCTACGATGTTGTGCCGTGCACGTACCTACTAGTTGTATAGTGGTAGTACTAGTAATATATTAGGAGTACAAACTTGGTACTAGTAGGAGTAGTACTAGTATGGAATGCTCCTACTCTATCAACGAGCCCCATCTAACACCAAATTTCTTGGCTTCCATGCTACAGCTAGATCTTCCCCTCGTTTCTGTTTTCCAACCCGGCGGCGGGCGGGGTGCGGTTTGCCAATAGTCAGTTTGCTCAATGACGGTCCCACATGAAAGTGAAAATGCTAAGCAACACGCCTTCCCTAAGCTATGTGTCGTGCCGGACGGGCCGTGGAGTACTCCCGATTCCCGGGCGTGTGGGGGTGCGACGCGAACGCGGCAGGCCTTTTCCTTTTAGTAGCAATGTGCCCGTGCGTTGCGATGGATCCAAAGTACTAGTAGAATAGTAGTACTTGTTCACAAACTTGAAAGAAATCACTCTTGTCTTGATATACTCCTAATATATTACTCCCTCTGTTCCTAAATTTTTGTCTTTTTAGAGATTTCAAATGGAATATCACATACGGATTATATAGACATATTTTCAAGTGTAGATTCACTCATTTTGCTCCGTATGTAGTCACTTATTAAAATCTCTAGAAACACAAATATTTAGGAACGGATGGAGTACTTTTCACTCAAAATATATTCCTCAGGCTATTTTGATGAGGTGAGGGAGGGATGTGGTTGCTTTCAAGATAATAAGGGGTTTTCTGCAAATTGGAGCAGAGAAGTGGGCTATTGTTGCGAAAATGCCACAACTTACCTCACAGCCGTTAGATGCAGATCTAATGGTCAGAAACGACGGATGATAGACACACCACCATCACCAACTGAGTCTTTTATAGGAGTAGGAATAGAGAAACATGGATAAATTGTAACATTTGATTCCGCTCCTTGGCATGATCGATAGATAGAAATAACTGTTGGAAACGCTAGGGAGGGGCTATTGCCGCCAAATAAGCAGGGTATGTAGTACTAGGTTGGCGCATCGTCGATTTGGTCACACACGGTCCGACATGTTCTACTGCTTCTAGCAAGATGCCCACGTGTTGCACGAAGTTGATGGAAAAGGTAAGCACAACTTATAAATTGACGGATGGAGTACTAGTTACAGTGATGCATATAATTAATTAAGCAAAGGGATCGCACATGTTGGTATTGACTGGAACGAGAATGCAACAACACAATAAGAATTAAGGCCACGATGATGCAATCGCAGTGGTGGTTACAGAAGGCAAGAAGTAAGATGGATCCATCAACGTATGACCTCCTCCTCCTCAACTTAGTGCGTCGGGCCACCGACCGACGGCTAAGGAGCGGCGGCTTTTGTGGCGAGGTCGAGGTGCTTCTCAGCAAAGGCATCCAAGGCTTCCAGCCGGTTGAGGAAGGCCAATGTCGTAGCATCCTCACTGGCCTTGTAGATACCTATGTACACGCACTACAAAAAAAAGACACATCCGTGACATTTTGGGCCGAACGAATTCTTTTTCTGTCATACATATGACACTTCTATGCCGATAATTGTGACAACACCCGGTATCATCATAGATGTGGTGGTCTCCTACTTCTATGACAAAAAATCATGACATAAAATGGGCTTTTCGTCCTGGGCGGGCTGGAGACGCAGCTTCATGACATTCTTTGGGCCGTCCATGACGGAAAAAACCGTGCTAGAAGCGAGGGGGAGGAAAATTTCGGGGAGTTGCCGGTTACGGTGGGAGGTCGGGGGCGGAGCGATGCACATTTCTCTCGTACGTACGCGCGTGTGCGCGAGGCGTTGGCTCTAACTGAACCCGAGCGAGGCGTTGGGCTCTAACTGAACCCGAGCGATTGCACTGTAGGCTACGCGTTACTGAACCCGAGCGATCGATCGATGGCTGTTAATTGAACCCAATGGAGCGATTCCTTCGCTACTGCTGCTAACTGAAGCCGGTCGATGCTGCCTCTGGTAT